>NC_136272.1:77614022-77629022 GCF_964187855.1 Myxine glutinosa
GTGTGCGAGAAAGTCCGACTCTGGGGTGTGTGAGGAAAAAGTGCGTGCCAAGGAGTGAGGGTGCTGTCGAGAGCGAGTCGGTCGTAGCACGTGTGCGAGGGAGCACATGGAAGCGCGTAGTGAGGAGTGTTACGGAGGGTGTAAAGGGAGAATGCACGCCTGTGGTGAGTGTTACAGAGGATGTAACGGGAGAGGGTGTGCGAGAAAGATGTGTGATGGACAGGTGCATGGGGAAAGAGTGCGCTGTCAAAAGTAAGGAAGAATGCACACCTGTGGTGAGTGTTACAGAGGGTGTAACGGGAGAGTGTGCGCGAGAAAGGTGTGTAATGGACGGGTGCATGAGGAAAGAGTGTGCTGTCGAGAGTAAGGGTGAGTGCGCTGTCAAGAGTGGAGGTGAGAGTAGTAAGAGTGACACGGAGCGTGAGTTGGTTGTGACAGGTGAGAAAGGAAGCACACCTGGAATGGTAGAGCGTGTGTGGGAATGCACGCTGGAATTGGTCGTGAGGCACGTGGTTGGGTGTGCGAGTGAAAGCACACCTGTGATTGTCACAGAGGAGGTGACCGAGGAAGGGGCGCGAAGAGGTGTGTTGGTGAGGTGTGCGAACAACGAATGTGTGCCAAAGTGTTCGGTGGTCAGGTGTGTGACCAAGGCTGTGAGGGGAATGAGTGTACCGAGGTGTGTAAGGAAAGGTACGAGGAGCAGGGGAACAGCTGGAGGTATGAGCAAGAAAGGGGTAGCGTATGCTTGTAAGCATGCAGGTGAGGCATCGACGGTAACCGGGTTAGCGGTTAGAGCGACTTTTAGCCGAATCGGGCCCTCGGTGCATGCCGGGCTTCGCGTGCCGCGAGAACCAGCGGGGATCCGAGCCACGGCGGGTTCGAAAGGACCGCCGTACGCGATCCACGCTGGGCCTCGCTTGGAACGGCCGCGTCCGTGCTCCACTAGGCGGAGCGGGCAGCTCGATAGGAAGGGTCGTCATGGCGACCACTTTTTGTTGAGACGTGCCGGCAGGTCGAGATCGGGACATTGGATGGCCCCACGCCGAGGTGGTGCGTGGGATCTCGGCCCGGGTAAGCCCCCGTCCCTGCACCGAATGCGGGACGTATCCAGCCGCTGGCACCAAACAACCCGCATTCATTGCTCGGCTTTGCCGAAGCCGGGTGCCGGGCTTTGGACAGGAATTGGCGCACCGAGAGGCATTAGTAAGTAGACTGTAATGACGAGGATAGTGTTTTGGACCCAAAATTAGAAAAAAACAAAATTTGATGATTGGCAAAGGATTGGCAGTAATGATTGGCAGATGATGGGTAGTGATTGGCAAATTTTTGATTTGTTGAAATTTGATGTGCAAAATTGGTAGTGGGAGATGCCCGATGTGGTGGGATGGCAACTCTGTCATCCCTCACAAAAGGGGGGCAAAGGAGCACTAGTTATGGGGTGTATGGCAGTGAAAACTAGCCCGGGTGGGTTAGGTTATATTGATAGGGACTAGAGATGACATTAGGTAACGTCAAGGTTAGATAGTGACTGATACCTGTAGAGGGGACGCAGGTAGATTAGTGTGGATTATAATGACGAGGGAGCGCAATAGTTTAAAGGGACGACTGGGAAGCGCAAGTTTCAGAGGGGAGTAGTTAGATGAGATGATGCTGTGTGAGAACTGGACAGGTGTGTGGAGCGGTGTATGAGTAGTGAGTGTTGTGGATCAGCGCGAATGCGCTTAGGGGAGAGAAGGGTGCAGGTGGCACCAAGTATGAGAGCACAGGTGTGCAAGTACAGGTGTGTGGAATACATGGAGTAAGTGGTACGGAGTGGTGTGCATGGTGCGAAGGTGTGGATGGGGGAAGAGTGGACCCCTTTCACGAGTACCCGGGGCGGGTAGTGTAAGTGTTAGGTAGAGGGTATAGGTAAATTGTGGTTGGATATTGGCATTTGTGGTGCGGTTGCAGAATGGTATTGTGGATGGGTACATTAGTGTTGTGGAAATGGCTGGGCGTGTAGCCTGTTAGTGTGTGTAGTTGGTTTGGGCACTCCACCACTGTGAGGATGTCGGCCAGGTGAGGCCGCAGGTGGGCTCTGGGAGCTGTTAGTGTCAGTGGGTGCCTGAGGATCCCGGGTGTGGATCGGGCAGCCCAGTGCCAGAGAGGGCACTGAGGGGGTGAGAGTGCGAGAGGGCCTTCCCCAGTTAGTTAGGTTAGGGTGAGGCGCAGGTAAGCTCGGGTGGCAACTACAGTGGTGGAGGTGTGCAGGTGGGTAGACCTGCTGGGAGAGCTACACGTCACAGCCCAGAAATTGTGCGAGGGCACCGGGAGATGAATCGGGGGAGTGAGACCCCAAATTGAGAAGCACCACAGTTTGGTCAATGGGAATTGGTTTTTAGAACCCATAGTGTAAGTTGGCCAATGGATTGGCAGGGAAAGACCCCGGGTAATGTAAAGTTGTTAAAGTCATTTAGGAAATAGTTAGGATTGATGAACCTGTCGCACCATACGCAGCCACTTACCTGAGGTGATGATGATGACTCCACACCTGTGTTTCTTTGTTTTGTGTTGCAGGAAATGAGAATTGCTGTGTGGATTTGTGAGACGCATCACGATGTGGATGAGACATTGGGGTGATTCCATCTCTCCCTCCTTAGGAGGGACTGATGATGAATTGGTGATGGCAAATTTTGATGTTGAGTTGGAGATGGCAAATTTTGATGAGAGTTGGAAATGGCAAATTTGATTGGTTAGGAGGGAGAGAAGACGAATTTGGTTTATGGGAGGAACGGGGAAGACAGTAGGGACGTTTGTTGATGTGTAAAGTAGATGTTTATGGGTAGTGTTGTGTTTTGTGGATACAGTAAGGGGTAAGGGAGGGGCACTGTAGGTTACCTGGTGGTGGGGGGGCGTACGGTAGGAACGTACCTGTCTCACCTGGTTCCCATGTGCCCCCAGTGTGCATTACCTTGTATTGCGTGCACTTTTGCGCCCTTACCACCTTACTCAATTGTCTTCTTTTGTCTCCCACCTCCGAGGATCTGGCTTTGGGGCAGAGAGAGAGGAGAGAGAGGTGCTGGCTCCGCAGTTGTGGGCCTGTACTTTTGCTGCTTGCTGCCTGGATCGATACACCATATGGACCGCAATTTTTGTGGCCGCCCACCATGGACCGCAGTTCTTCTGCGGGCAAGCACCACCCGTGGATGGACCTATGGGTCAACGTGGCACCTATGCCATACAGGTGAACCACTTTTAGTTGGCCCCCTGACGGCCACAATTTAGAAATGGACGCGGTTGGCGCCTTTCTTTATTTTTAAAGAAGCCAGAAGGCCAAGTGCACTTCAAGAAGGCAAGACCAGCGGCAGAACATCGGCCGGCTGCAACACCACCGGTGATTATTGAACACTTTATTGGTGCACCGGATGGTGCTGACTGTATGTATGGGGTGGTGCTTTTGGTGCTTGGACGGGGTGCTCTGCACATTATTAAAGGCCGTAGGGCCACAGGGCACTCGTGGGTTGGTGTATCGATGCTGGCATGCGTGCTCTCTCTATGCATAACATCTGCATGTGTTCCTCAAAGAACAGGTCCTGGATTGTAGTGTAAATATCAGTGTAGTCTTGTATAAATGATGCTCCCTACCGGCTGTATGTTTAGTTTGAGGATTCTTTCCGCGATTCGGTTATCCTGTGGGTGTGTTTCTGTGAGGAGAAGGGTGCAACGTCGCAGGGGGACATATTTACTCATTTGTGAACATCTGTAAAACTGTCGCACTCAGGGTTGAGTTAATAGTAGAGGGAACTACATCTGAGTGCCACACTAAAGTAAGTAAAAATTTATCGGGTCGGGACGCCCCGAGGTAGAGAAGGGTGCAATGTTGCGGATATGAGATTGGCCTCCATCCATATCCGCTTGTAAATATTCCCCTATTTCCCCAATACTTCCCAACTATCCCCAATCCCCCATTCCCTAGTCCCATTTTCTGTAAACAACACTCTGTAGACCCGACCTCCCCCTATTTCCCCCATTAAATGTCGCATCCAGGTCCACCGCATCTCACGTAGACAACTACAGGACATCTTGCTAGTTATTCTTAGTCTATGTCAGTTAAGGACTCGTTTCCATTAATTCTGACTCTTCGTTGCACCAGAATGTGATTGTATGGCACCGTTAGGAAGTTTAGGACCTCCCAATACCTCCCCGCAGCTCTTCCTCACGGTTCAGCAACAACAACAACAACAGCAGCAGCAACAACAACGGCGGCGGCGCGGGGAGTGCGCGTCCTCACTCCGGCTTGGTTAGCCGCCATCGAACATGTGCTCCGACGGGGTTACCACGTAGGGGCTCGCTGTCAGCTCCTCATCAAGGGCGGAGCCCGGTAACCCCCCGCACCCAATAGAAGCGGCGGACCGATTCCATCTGGGGCGGAGCCAACGAGCCGAGGGCGTGTCACTCCCCGCTGAGCATGCGCAGGAAGCGGGAGGTGACGTCAGATGCGCGCTGGACTTGAAGGAAGAGAGACGCCACCTCCGAGCGCTGCAATACCTCCCCGCATCTTTGGACTGGACCGTGCTGTATCCTGTCCCTGAGCCAAGGTGCACCTTGTGCTATCGACTGCCTGTCCTTCCCTGCCATCAATCCCTGTGTAAGTCAGTCTTGTCCCGTTTGTCTGTGGTCTGTCGGGGATAAGATAAGACTGTGACTAAGTGCCCATCTTTTCTGTGTCTTTCCCTCATTACCTTGTAATCTACCCTTCTTTTCCACCACTAATTATATCCTCCTCCGGAGGTCTTGAGAACTGTACCCCTTGTGTCGTTTCATTTATCCCAGTCATTGTGTCCTTTCCAAATCATTGATTTAGCATAGCGCGACTTGGTCAACGTCGGGTGGAATCGGGGTCTAGTCGGGGAATAACTGTTAGGTCGCGGCAATACCACCGCTCGGTAAATAACATCTTAATCCGCGATCCGTAACAATATATATATATATATATTTTTTTTTTTTTTTAATATATATATATATATATATATATACATACATATATATATATATACATATATATATATGTATATATATATATATATATATATATATATATATAATAATAATAATAATAATAATGCATTTATTTTATATAGCGCTTTTCAGGAAGCCCAAAGACGCTTTAAAGTGTTGAAGTTGAAACCACTTGTTGAAGTTGTTGTTGAAGTTGAAGTTGAAAGTTGAAGTGTTGAAAAACCACTTTTCGCACTTGTGTTAGTGTTGAGAAACCACTTTTCGCACTTGTGTTGGTGCAGGAAACCACTTTTGCACTTGTAATAGTGTGGAAAAACCACTTTTCGCACTTGTGTTAGTGTTGAAAAACCACTTTTCGCATATATATACATATATATGTATATATATGCATATATACGTATATATATATATATATATATATATATACATATATATATATATATATATATATATATATATATATATATATGTTTATTGTAACATATATATATATATATATATATATATATATATATATATATATATATATATATATATATATATATATATATATATATACATATATATATATATATATATATATACATATATATATATATACATATATATATATATATATATATATATACATATATATATATATATATGTATATATGTATATATATATATATATATATATATATATTATACATATATATATATATATATATATATACATATACATATATATATATATACATATATATATATATATATATATATATATATATATATATATATATATATACGAACCGTCGCTCGGGCGGTTTATTGCTTTGAGATGCGAGCCGAGATCTGAGTTACGAGCTTACGCCACCCGCCACCAGGTGGGTTCCGGTCACGTGGTTATCTTGCCGTGCAAGCATGTCTGCTGTATATAGCTGCTGCTTTGTTTTCGCATTTTGGAAAATTTCTTAGTTTTAACCATGGGTCCTAAGAAATTGAGTGCCAAGGGCAGTACTGAAAAGAAGAAGAGGATGATGTGCTTGGATATAAAACACGCAATCGTCGAAAAACATGAGCGAGGTGTGCGTGTTGTCGACTTGGTGAGGCGGATGTGAAGGCAGCTGAAGATTTTATTGTAACTTTTGCCGAACTGATAGAAGCCGAACGATACATCCCCCAGCAAATCTTCAACTATGACGAGACAGGGCTCTTCTGGAAAAAGATGCCGAGGAGGACGTATATAACGGCAGAGGAGAAGAGCACGCCAGGCCACAACTTGTTCAGAGTGCCGGCGATAGCTCGCCTTCTCTTTGTGGAAAACACGGTGAGATCCTTAACATCCAACAACTAATGGGACGCAAACGGGGCGCCCAGTTTAGCGGTACACACATTGATGAATCACCCTGCCTGTGATTCACCCATGACAGGTTATAGCTGGGTCGGGATTCAAACCCAGGCTGGACAGTTTAGAGTCAAGTGTGCGTACCTCCAGTCCAGGCCATCCTGCCAACTTGTATGCTGCATACAGGTGAAATATAAAGCGCGAGATATTTTTATATATACTGTATATTTAAAAAAAAATTGGTGTGGTTTTTGGCGGGCTGGAACGGATTAATAGCATTTCAATGCATTTTAATGGGGAAATTTAATTTGAGAAACGAGCAAATTGAGTTACGAGCTCGGTCACAGAACGAATTAAACTCGTAAGTCAAGGTTTCACTGTATATATATATATAATTCACATCATTGAGCATTCATGATAATGCAAGTAAACATTTTCTGCAGAAAGATAGCCTTGTAAGTAGAATGTGTAATTATACAATAAATCTGTTTAGACTTATCTCTAAACCAACTCTAAATCATTGAAGTTCTATCAGAGGATGCTGCATCTCAGTGCAGCTCGTACATTGGAGGGACCCTGAAAGATATCTGTTCTTTTTGCAGTGAAGTTTTAACTGTTTCAAAGATTCTTTTGTATCCATCAAAAGAGTAGAGCTCTGTCTGCCAGTACGATAATCAAATTCCCTGCCTGAGGTTAGCTGTATAATTAACACTACCAGAAGTTACAATGGAATGGGGCGTTTGCAGTGCAGATATGGCACAGACAATCATCATGACTCATGAGCCAACTAACCTCCCCCTGTGCTTAACTGTTTAATGCAGAATTTTGCATGTATAAGTAAAAAATTCTGCTCCCAAGAACTTGCTGCTTGTGTACCTACACCGAGACCACGGAATACTCGACAGGTCAACACATCACATGATTATTTTGTGGCCATTGGCTCAAGAGTGGACCGATATGATGTTTGTTTCTTCCCCTCAACTGCAAAATTATCGAATTCTTTACCTTCCCATGTACAGTCACGTGAAAAGGTAAGTACACCCCATGTAAAGTTTTGACTTTTTCAACATATTTCAACATACAGCTATTTGATCGTCATTTCAGCAATATTGATAGATAAAGGTGATATAATATAACAGATATCATGAAACATTTACATTTTGTAGTCCATTGTATAATTTAAATAAACATAAATGCAAATTTTGCATGTGGAAAAAGTAAGTACACCCTTGGCTCTAATAGGAGGTATTTCCCCCTTTGGCAGAAACAACCTCAAGTAGGCGTTTCTTATAACTGTCTACCAGTCTCTGACATCGACTGGGAGAATTTTTTGCCCACTCCTCCATGCAGAATTCTTTCAGCTGTGCGATGTTTGAGGGGTTTCTTGCATGCACAGCTCGTTTCAAATCCTCCCACAACATTTCGATGGGATTTAGATCCGGGCTTTGACTTGGGCATTCCAGAACCCTCCATTTCTTTCTTTTCAGCAATTCCTTGGTGGATTTACTGGTATGTTTAGGGTCATTGTCATGTTGCAAGGTCCACCTTCGGTTGAGTTTAACTTTCCGACAGATGGCCTCACATTATCCTCAAGCACCCTCTGGTACAATGAAGAATTAATAGTGGATTCTATGATGGTGAGCTGCCCAGGCCCTGATGCAGCAAAGCTGCCCCAAACCATAATATTTCCACCACCATGCTTTACAGTTGGTATCAGGTTCTTGTGGTCAAATGCTGTCTTTGGTTTTCGCCAAACATGTCTTCTGGTACTGTGGCCAAATAGCTCTACCTTTGACTCATCTGTCCAGAGCACATTGTTCCAGAAGTGCTGGTCTTTGCCTAGGTGTTCATTGGCAAACTTTAGTCTTGCCCTGATGTTCTTTCTAGACAGCAAAGTTTTCCTCCTGGCACACCTCCCATGTAGATCGAATTTGTGCAGCCTCTTTCTAATGGTAGACTCGTGCACTTTGACATCAACAGTGGCAAGAGCTACCTGTATGCCCCGTGATGACATTCTGGGGTTCTTAGAGACTTCTTTCAGCATCTTGCGGTCTGCTCTCGGGGTGAACTTGCTGGGGCGGCCTGGCCTGAACAAGTTGACAGTTGTTTGGAATCTTCTCCACTTGTGGATCTCATCTTCCGGACAGTCGAATGATTGATTTCAAATTGTTTGGAGATCTTTTTAAATCCCTTCCCAGACTCATAGGCATCTATAACCTTCGTTCTGAAGGCCTCAGAGAACTCTTTTGATCTTGGCATGGTCATGCCACACACTTCAACAACAAAGAGCAAACCAAACTAAATGTCTGAGGTTTAAATAAGACAGGTTCCTCCAAGATCCTCTCTAACGATGTTCTAATCATTTGCACCTGAGCTGGTGCACCTGATTCTAATTTTAGGTATTTGAAGTAGTGATAAATGTCGGGGTGTACTTACTTTTTCCACATGCGAAATTTGCATTTATGTTTATTTAAATTATACAATGGACTACAAAATGTAAATGTTTCATCATATTTGTTATATTATATCACCTTTATCTATCAATATTGTTGAAATGAAGATCAAATAGCTGTATGTTGAAATATGTTGAAAAAGTCAAAACTTTACATGGGGTGTACTTACTTTTTCATGTGACTGTATTTCCAAACACTTATGGCCTTCCTCTTTTCAAAAAGCAGATTTTGTACTTCCTCAAAATTTTAGACTATTCTCTCTTTCTTCACTTTTCTGTCAATGCAGTACTTTTATTTAAGGCCTGTCCTCGATGAGGACTATATAGTTAGTCCGTGACTGGAGCCATCAACATTAAAAAAAAAACAAGACGGGAAGGTCTAAGAGCTGCATCGCTGGGCTTGTTTGATACTTTAGTTGAAAAGGATAGTATGACCTGGGTGGGGATACCAGTTAGCAAATAATGTAGATATTCATTTTTTAGAAGTACCATAGTCTCTATGCTTTCTGTCACCATGGAAGTTATGAAATTGCATTGAGACACTGATTTATTCTGTATGTTTCGAGTCAACAATGAACCAACCATAGACTGCTTCAATCCAGTAACTTTGCAGTGACGACAAAGGGATTGCGGTGTTGTGATTATATTTTCTTTATTATTAGGTTTACTCTCCATGAAATGGAGAGTAACCTATTATTACTGCTAGAGTTTTTCTTATTATTCTTCCGCCCTATTTTGCACCTCCGAAAACTTCATAATTAATGTTCTCAGCAACCGCTGGTCGGATTGACAGGAAATTTTCATCAAATGATCGTCTCGGCTCCTAGAATTTTTTCATGCTAATTATGACGTCATAGGTCACGTGGTGTGGGCGCCATCTTGTAAAACAAATTCAACTTTTCCCCTCTGTATCTCCGCAACGGCTCAATGGAAAAATTTGAGGAATGGCTCATTCTAAAGAACTCTTCAATGGGAACAAAAGACATGTGTATCGAGTATATTAAAAATGCTAACGTTAAGAGGTAAGAATTCGTCAAACAAAAAATTTTCTCCCCCGAATATGGGATTTTTTCCCCAGATGCTTCGTTAAAAAAAACTCAGTTTTCAAAAAATTTCTAAGTCATACGTCGCATGGTTCGGTCGCCATCTTGTTTTTCGTGAAAAAACACAAAAAACCCTTTTTCTCCGCAACGGCTGCACGGATCGAGCCCAAACTTGGCATGCGTATTCGCATACCCATGACGAACAAAAAAAGACAGTGAGCACCACCTCATCCGACACATGGTTTCAGAGTTATGACGTTTTAAAGCTCAAACTAGAAATGGATTCACCTCAATAATTTGTGGAGATATCGAGTGGAAACTTTACACAAATGTTCCTCATGTGGGTATGTTTCAACGTTACTTGAGACGTTTTGATAAGTCACATGGTTTGGCCGCAATAAATAATGGAAGTTAAATTTTAAAAAGCTTGTAACTCTTGAACCACTGCATGGATCGACTTGAATGTTTAATGCAATGTAGCTCTCATCAAGCGGAACAAGTGTGCAAAATTTCAAGATGATTGGATGTACGGTCTCGAAGCTATAAGTCTTTATTGTTGAAAGAAGAAGAAACACACCATTTTGTCCTTCCAGGCCACGTCTCCCAGTGCTATTGCCATTTTAAGTTTTAATTTCCTTAAAAAAACATTTTCTCTGCAATAATAGGACCGATTGAGATCAAATTTTCACCATAGGAGTGAATCGTTCTGTAGAATATTTTAATGGTAATTATGACGTCGCAGGTCACGTGGTTCGGCCGCCATATTGTTTTTCGTGAAAACACGAAAACCACTTTGTCTCTGCAACGGCTGAACAGATCGAGGCCAAACTTTGCAAGCAGAATCGCATACCCATGACGAACAAAAAAGTCAGCGAGCACGACATCATCTGACACATGGTTTCAGAGTTATGACGTTTTTAAGCATGAACCTTTAAAACCTAGCTCCTCCCTCATTTTTGATCCAATCGAGGAGAAAATTCACAGATCTGTTCAGCATGTCAGTCTACTAAAATGTCATTTTAGAATTTGCGATAGGTCACGTGGTTTGGCAGATATCGTTAATTAAACGAAAATATATTTTTTTAAATGGATATCTCTTGAATCGCTTTATTGATCGACGTGAAACTTCATACTGTAGTAGAAGTCATGAAGAGTAACAAGTGAGCAAAATCTCAAGATGATTGGATGTACGGTCTGGAAACTAGAAGTTGTTATTGCCTGAAGAAGAAGAACCACAACACTTTTTTTTGACCAGGCCATGTGACATAACCACCTGACGAGCTAAGGGTAGCTCAAAATTAAATTGTCTTCGGATTTGGCAGTCGCTAGAGGGTGTTAACATTCGAATGCAACAAATCTGGGCAAATTCTGATGAATTTTCGTAAAACTACACGATATTGTCATTCACATTGGAAAATAACATTGTAAAACTCTCCGCCGCCTCGGCTTATTTCTCGCTCTGAAGTTCATCCTGTCTTCAATTTTAAGGAGAAAGAGAGGTATCTGCAAGCAATGGTGACCCTTATTTTGTGGAAATCCGATTTAAAATGACGAAGTTATCCAAAATGTAACAAATTAAATGGGTCGCATTTCCAAAGTGATTCTTCCACAGGTAAAATATCCACACGTGCAGGCAGATCTTACGGCGTCAATTTGGCTCCGATTTCAAATCGGATTTCGATTGTCGTATTGCCTTGGATGAGTTAACAAAATACCACAACAAATTTGGTGACAATCATGAAAAATTTGACCAAGTTCGATCGACGGGATACTTCGTTCTTCCGCGGACATACGGCACGGGCAACGGATGACGTCATGCCACGGCATGACGTTCTTCGACGGGTGGCAGATATCGTTGATTAAACGAAAATATTTTTAAAAATGGATGGGGTGGGGGGATGTGTGTGTGTGTGTGTGTGGGGAGGGGGGGGTGTGGGGTTGTGTGTCGGGGGATGTGTGTGGGGGATGTGTCTTGGGGGGTGGGGGGAGGGGGATGTGCATTTGTCTGGATATGTGTGTGCGTGTGGGGGGAGGGGTGTGTGCGTGTGTGTGTGTGTATATGTGTGTGTGTGTGTGTGTGTGTGTGTGTGTGTGTGTGTGTGTGTGTGTGTGTGTGTGTGTGTGTTGGGGGTGGGGGGTGTGTGTGTGTGTGTAGGGGGGATGTGTGTGTGTGTGGGGGTGGAGGGATGTGTGTGTGTAGGTGAAGGGGGGGTTGGTGTGTGTGTGTGTTTTGAGGGGTGTGTGTTTGGGGGGAGGGGTGTGGGTGGGGGTAGGGGGGATGTGTGTGTGTGTGTTTGGAGGGGGGTGCGTGTGGGGGGAGGGGTGTGGGTGTGTGTGTGGGAGGGGGTAGGGGCGATGTGTGTGTGTGTGTGTGTGTGTGTGTGTGTGTGTGTGTGTGTATGTGTGTGTGTGTGTTGGGGTTGTATCCAAGGGGGTTGTGTCAAAGCATGTCCAATGAAAGTGGGGTTGTATGAAAAGTGGGGTTGTATGAAAAGTGGGGTTGTATCAAAAGTGGGGTTGTATCAAAAGTGGGTGCGAGTAAACCGGTCATCACTCCCAGCAGTTTTAAAGTGGCAGTTCTAGTTATTATCATTATTATTAATATTATTATTATTATTATTACGAAAATGATACCACTGTATTAAGAAACCTGGGCTAATTTGTCCGACACGGCCTGAGGGTGAGGCATGAAGCCTAAGGCCTATATACATACTGTGTCGTTGGAAGACTCATAACGCCGATGCTTTTGATATTTGATGGTCATTTTAACAATTGGTTTGTTTGTGTTTCACACTGAATGAAAAATGTAAAGGTAGAGCATGGCGATTGTGATACATGACAGGTTCGACGATATGTTCGGCCTGAACGGCATATAAATCAAAATGACGGTGTGTTGAGTCAGCCGTCGTATGCCGTAATGACATCACAGACGTAATCACATCAGCCTGTCATGTGACCAGATCCTCAGCTTTGATTTGTGTAAGCTTGTGTGGGACATACATACATACATACATACATACATACAGAAACTGTTCTGCACGGCCTTGTCCGACGGGCTATGCCGTAAAAAATGCTCGGCCACAAATGCATGTTATTTCGAAATATATTGTCCAATGCCCTGGTCCAACACCTCAACTTTTTCTTCCCCAAATGATTCCAATTGGGATTTTTACATTGTGTACAGAAACATACAGAAACTACTTTACTATTAACTGCGTTGACTTGTGAAATGATCCTTACAGGTATACCAGAGCTCTCAGATCACAGAAGGCTTCAGGGTCAACACTATCTTTTTGTCATTCTCTTCTGGCCCTCGTAAATGATAATATACTGACCAACACTATGGTGAGTTATCCATATCCAGGGATTATTTTGAAATGGTATATACGAGGTCTTTGAGGGCTTCATCGAGGTGCTCTCGGTTGCAAGACTGGGTCATTCTGAGAAGCACAGCAGGGTCAGAGATCATGATGTTCTCCTCCTCAGTGAATCTCTCCATCAACAGCCTCTCCATTGCCTCACACACTGTTTTGAGGCAAAAGAGGGACTTTGCATAGGCCTTTCCACTGAGAACACCTTTGAGAGATCCACTTGTTACTAGTTGTGCCTCAAAGAGAATCTCTGCATATCCAGAACCACGCATCTTGTGTCCAGTGAGCATCCCGATGTAGTTCATGGATGTGTGGAAGGGTCCAATCGTTACTACATGACTAGCAAATTCATTTGGCCAGCGCCAGATGATGGGAAGGGCTTTCATGCAGACACCCAGATCAAATGTATTCAGGACCCATCTCTGACCCACCTCAGCAGTTGCTGCCTCGGAACGCTTCAGTAGCTCACGAACAACTGCGTTGTCTGTGATCGGTTGGTGGATAGGCGTGCAGTAGTCGACTGTTGATTTGCTGGGTGGGGGAGAACCAGTTGCAGAGGTGAAACCCCCTAGCCCAGGCACAGGCTGCAGGCCACAGCTTCCGATGTATCTGATGAAGAGCCAGATGTAGTACTCTTGCATCGTAGTGGCATAGACTGTGTCATTCTCTGCTGGCGGTGTGAATGATGAGCCTTCAGGGAACTTCGGGCCAACGCGAGTAAAGTGCAAGGGTGGGAGAGTTTTTGGTGTGTCGACCTTCAGGCTACGCTGTTGTGACCTATTGATGGTAGGTAGCATTCGGTCCTTGCTGCTCTCGAACCCGGGCTTGACCTCCTGCACCATGATTCCTCCAGCACTGTTTACAATGTTGCTGCCGTGCACACTGGTAGTGGTTTTATTCAAGTTGTCCCACTCACAGTGGAATACAAGGTTGCCCTCTCCTGTCACAATTTGTGGTGTACGATAAGTTGAGACTTCATCCAGGACCTTGGCGAGAGCAGTTTCCAACTCCAAGGCGAAATCGTAGCTCTCAGAGTGTCCAAGCCTGTGTAGTATTGTGGTGAGCTGTTTGCTTCGGAACAGGTGCCTTACAGTCACACAGAGGAGAATGTGCTTTGGTAACTTCCATTTTCCATCTGACACTGCACGGCACAGATCTTGTCCAATGGAGAAGACCAGACGCTTCACCTTTTCTGTCTCGATGCCCTCCTTGCCAGTCATTAGCACGCTGAGAAAGCGGACAAGGTCTGGAGGTAGGATGTCTTCAGGATTGAGCTCCATGTCTTCAGCTGTTGGTGGCCATGGTTGGTCTTTACACTCTCTGAAAGCCTGTAGAATACCCTGGCGAAGTTGGAGGGCAACATTTTGGTTCTTGTTTGTGCTTCCGAGTGTGAATGCTCGTGCGAGAGCATTGGAAACTGTTATGTTTGAGCTGTGCACAAGCCAGAAAGAAATGACATCACATTTGTCATGATCAACCTTCGTGAAGTGGATATGCTCCTTGATTGGGTCATTCTGTAGGCGTTTCAGTAGTTTCTCTGACCGATAATTTGAGTTCTCATATCCATTCAGTTTCAGTTCCTCGACATAGAGCAAGCGCAAGGAAGAAAGCTGTAGAACTTTATTCTGCTGGATGACCTGGGTTTGAATGTGTTCCAGTACTGAGTTGAATGCCTTTTCATGGGCGGCTGACATGCAAGCCTGCTCCTTTGGTGCTTCGGCTCTGTGAATCGCACGCTCATAGTTGTAGAATGCTGTGCGGAAAGCTTTAAAACATGACGGATGGTGTTTGGCCTCACATGCAAAGAGG
>NC_136272.1:77634022-77851522 GCF_964187855.1 Myxine glutinosa
TAGACACAGTCTTATCTTATACCCGACAGACCACAGACAAATGGGACAAGACTGACTTACACAGGGATTGATGGCAAGGAAGGACAGGCAGTCGATAGCACAAGGTGCACCTTGGCTCAGGGGCAGAATCAACACGGTCCGGTCCAGAGATGCGGGGGGGGTATTGGGAGGTCCTAAACTTTCTAACGGTGCCATACAATCACATTCTGGTGCAACGAAGAGTCAGAATTAATGGACACGAGTCCTTAACTGACATAGACTAAGAATAACTAGCAAGATGTCCTATAGTTGTCTACGTGAGATGCGGTGGACCTGGATGCGACATTTAAATGGGGGAAATAGGGGGAAGGTCGGGTCTACAGAGTGTTGTTTACAGACAATGGGACTAGGGAATGGGGGATTGGGGATAGTTGGGAAGTATTGGGGAAATAGGGGAATATTTACAAGCGGATATGGATGGAGGCCAATCTCATATCCGCAACATTGCACCCTTCTCTACCTCGGGGCGTCCCGACCCGATAAATTTTTACTTACTTTAGTGTGGCACTCAGATGTAGTTCCCTCTACTATTAACTCAACCCTGAGTGCGACAGTTTTACAGATGTTCACAAATGAGTAAATATATCCCCCTGCGACGTTGCACCCTTCTCCTCACAGAAACACACCCACAGGATAACCGAATCGCGGAAAGAATCCTCAAACTAAACATACAGCCGGTAGGGAGCATTATTTACACAAGACTACACTGATATTTACACTACGATCCAGGACCTGTTCTTTGAGGAACACATGCAGATGTTATGCATAGAGAGAGCACGCATGCCAGCATCGATACACCAACCCACGAGTGCCCTGTGGCCTTACGGCCTTTAATAATGTGCAGAGCACCCCATCCAAGCACCAAAAGCACCACCCCATACACACAGTCAGCACCATCCGGTGCACCAATAAAGTGTTCATAGTCACCGGTGGTGTCGCAGCCGGCCGATGTTCTGCCGCTGGTCTTGCCTTCTTGAAGTGCACTTGGCCTTCTGGCTTCTTTAAAAATAAAGAAAGGCACCAACCGCGTCCATTTCTAAATTGTGGCCGTCAGGGGGGGCCAACTATAAGTGGTTCACCTGTATGGCCTAGGTGCCACGTTGACCCATAGGTCCATCAACGGGTGGTGCTTGCCCGCAAAAGAACTGCGGTCCATGGTGGGCGGCCACAAAAATTGCGGTCCATATGGTGTATCGATCCAAGCAGCAAGCAGCGAAAGTACAGGCCCACAACTGCAGAGCCAGCACCTCTCTCTCCTCTCTCTCTGCCCCAACGCCAGATCCTCGGAGGTGGGAGACAAAAGAAGAAGACAAGTGAGTAAGGTGGTAAGGGCGCAAAAGTGCACGCAATACAAGGTGATGCACACTGGGGGCACATGGGAACCAGGTGAGACAGGTACGTTCCTACCGTACGCCCCCCCCCCCCCCCACCAGGTAACCTACATTGCCCCTCCCTTACCCCTTACTGTATCCACAAAACACAACACTACCCATAAACATCTACTTTACACATCAACAAACGTCCCTACTGTCTTCCCCGTTCCTCCCATAAACCAAATTCGTCTTCTCTCCCTCCTAACCAATCAAATTTGCCATTTCCAACTCTCATCAAAATTTGCCATCTCCAACTCAACATGAAAATTTGCCATCACCAATTCATCATCAGTCCCTCCTAAGGAGGGAGAGATGGAATCACCCCAATGTCTCATCCACGTCGTGATGCGTCTCACAAATCCACACAGCAATTCTCATTTCCTGCAACACAAAACAAAGAAACACAGGTGTGGAGTCCTCATCATCACCTCAGGTAAGTGGCTGCGTATGGTGCAACAGGTTCATCAATCCTAACTATTTCCTAAATGACTTTAACAACTTTACATTACCCAGGGTCTTTCCCTGCCAATCCATTGGCCAACTTACACTATGGGTTCTAAAAACCAATTCCCATTGACCAAACTGTGGTGCTTCCCAATTTGGGGTCTCACTCCCCCGATTCATCGCCCGGTGCCCTCGCACAATTTCTGGGCTGTGACGTGTAGCTCTCCCAGCAGGTCTACCCACCTACACACCTCCACCACTGTAATTGCCACCCGAGCTTACCTGCTCCTCACCCTAACCTAACTAACTGGGGAAGGCCCTCTCGCACTCTCACCCCCTCAGTGCCCTCTCTGGCACGGGCTGCCCGATCCACACCCGGGATCCTCAGGCACCCACTGACACTAACGGCTCCCAGAGCCCACCTGCGGCCTCACCTGGCCGACATCCTCACAGTGGTGGAGTGCCCAAACCAACTACACACGCTAACAGGCTACACGCCCAGCCATTTCCACAACACTAATGCACCCATCCACAATACCATTCTGCAACCGCACCACAAATGCCAATATCCAACCACAATTTACCTATACCCTCTACCTAACACTTACACTACCCGCCCCGGGTACTCGTGAAAGGGGTCCACTCTTCCCCCATCCACACCTTCGCACCATGCACACCACTCCGTACCACTTACTCCAACTCTCTCCACACACCTGTACTTGCACACCTGTGCTCTCATACTTGGTGCCGCCTGCACCCTTCTCTCCCCCAAGCGCATTCGCGCTGATCCACAACACTCACTACTCATCATCTGCCAATCATTACTGCCAATCCTTTGCCAATCATCAAATTTTGTTTTTCTAATTTCGGGGCCAAAACACTAACCTCGTCATTACAGTCTACTTATTAGATCCTCTCGGTGCGCCAATCCACTTCTAAAGCTCGGCTTCGTACAGCCAAGCCATGAATGTGGGTTGTTTGGTGCCAGCGGCTGGATACGTCCCGCATTCGGTGCAGGGAAGGAGGTTTACCCGGCCCGAGACCCCACGCACCACCTTGGCGTGGAGCCATCCAATGTCCCGATCTCGACCTGCCGGCACGTCTCAATAAAAAGTGGTCGCCATGACGACCCTTCCTATCGGGCTGCCTGCTCCGCCTAGTGGAGCACGGACGCGGCCGTTCAAAGCGAGGCCCAGTGTGGATCGCGTACGGCGGTCCTTTCGAACCCGCCGTGGCTCGGATCCCCGCTGGTTCTCGCGGCACGCGAAGCCCGGCACGCACAGAGGGCCCGATTCGGCTATAAGTCGCTCTAACCGCTAACCTGGTTACCGTCGATGCTTCACCTGCATGCTTACATGCATACGCTACCCCTTTCTTGCTCATACCTCCAGCTGTTCCCATGCTCCTCGTACCTTTCCTTACACACCTCGGTACACTCATTCCACTCACAGCCTTGGTCACACACCTGACCACCGAACACTTTGGCACACATTCGTTGGTCGCACACCTCACCAACACACCTCTTCGCGCCCCCTCCTCGGTCACCTCCTCTGTGACAATCACAGGTGTGCTCTTACTGGCACACCCAACCACGTGCCTCACTACCAATTCCAGCGTGCATTCCCACACACGCTCTACCATTCCAGGTGTGCTTCCTTTCTCACCTGTCACAACCAACTCACGCTCCGTGTCACTCTTACTACTCTCACCTCCACTCTTGACAGCGCACTCACCCTTACTCTCGACAGCGCACTCTTTCCTCATGCACCTGTCCGTTACACACCTTTCTCGCGCACACTCTCCCGTTACACCGTCTGTAACACTCACCACAGGCGTGCATTCTTCCTTACTTTTGACAGCGCACTCTTTCCCCATGCACCTGTCCGTTACACACCTTTCTCGCGCACACTCTCCCGTTACACCCTCTGTAACACTCACCACAGGTGTGCATTCTTCCTTACTTTTGACAGCGCACTCTTTCCTCATGCACCTGTCCGTCACACATCTTTCTCGCACACCCTCTCCCGTTACATCCTCTGTAACACTCACCACAGGCGTGCATTCTCCCTTTACACCCTCCGTAACACTCCTCACTACGCGCTTCCATGTGCTCCCTCGCACACGCGCTACGACCGACTCACTCTCGACAGCACCCTCACTCCTTGGCACGCACTTTTTCCTCACACACCCCAGAGTCGGACTTTCTCGCACACCTCCTTTTTCGCACACCAGACCTGTCGCACACTTCACCAACGGCCTCTCACGAACACCCGGGTCCATCTCGACCCCCAAGCTCATTAAATCACCTGGCGCATCATACGCACGACCATATTGGTCACCACTTACACCGGGTCCTCTTCCTCTTCGCTTCTCCTCCATCACCTGCGAATCCCTCATCCGGTTAATGAGCACATCATCACGATCCGAACACAGACTTTGGACCAATTCTTTTACTTCCTCTTTTATCTCTTTCTTATCCCCTCTCCGTCGCTTCTTAATTTCGCTCACCCCTTCTTCCACTTCTTCTAATTTCTGCTTCACCTCTTTTATTTCCCGGTACGTCTCCTCAAGCTCGTCCTCTAAGGCTACCTTGACCGTTTCCATGTGCGTCCTCACCTGCCGGTCCTTCGTCTCCATTACCTCTGTCACCTCGTCCAACCTCGTTGTCAGTCCCTCACGTACCATCTGACATTCCCTCTTCGTCGCTATCAAGTCGTCTTTTAGTTCTTTCTGTGTCGCTCTTAACCCTCCTAGTACCGCAGTGTTCCTTTGTACCTGCTCCACTAACTCCGTCTGTCCCACCGTCAGCTGTTCCACCTCCTGCGTCAGGTCCTCTATGCCCCCTTGTAACTTTACAGTCCCCTTTCTCACCTCCTTCTCCATGCGCTCCTTACAGTGCCTCACCTCCTCGCGCACTCCTCCGACCTCCTCACTCACACCTCTTCTGATCTCTTCTCCCATCACTTGCATCTCCTGCCCAGATGCCACCCTCATCTGCTCCATTTCCTCCCTGTGAGCATCCAATTTAGTTTCTACCCCCATTCTGACCCCCTCTATCTGCTGCCCCATTTTTTTAACTTCCCTTTCCGCTTGGTCCCTCATGTCCCTCAATTTGCCTTCCATACTGTTTTCTAACCCGTCTAACCCCTTTTGCATCCCTTCCATTTGATTCTCTTGAGCGGCCATTCTGTTTTCTACCCCCATTAACCCCTCCTGTATTTCCCCTAATCTATTGTCTAATCCCTCTATTCTACTCCCTAACCCTCCGATCTGGGCCCCCATGTCCTCCCTCAATTTCTCGCTATTGGACCCCATCCTTTGTTCTAACCGTTGGCTATTGGCCCCCATGTCCTCCCTCAATTTCTCGCTATTGGACCCCATTTGGCCCTCCAATCGCTCACTCTGAGCCTCTATACTGTTTTTCAAACCTCCAATTTGGTCTCCCATTTGTCCCATAAGGGCCCTCATTTGCAGGAAAAAAAAGGTTCGAATCCACCAACGGCGCTGCTACGGTCGCGGGCGCGGTCGCCGTGGCCATGTGCGAGGCGCCATTTTGCGAACCTGCCGCCCTCACTGCTTCGCTCTCCTCATGTCCCTCAATTTGGTCCTGGATCGACCCTGCCTCACTCTCCTCTACCGGAACCCAGCCGTCTTGATCCGCCATAGCGCGACTTTCAAAATTCGGGTTTTTCTTTTAAAACAAAACAAATTTCACCGTTAATAATTTCGAGCGCGTGAAGCGCGCTTCGGGTCCGATCCCACTCCTGACACCAATTGTTACAGACGCGGTTTTAGATGTTATTTACCGAGCGGTGGTATTGCCGCGACCTAACAATTCCCCCGATTCTTCCCCAACTCACCCGATTCCACTCGAACGTTGGCCAAATTGCGCTATGCTAAATCAATGAAGGAAAGGACACAACGGCTGGGATAAATGAAACGACACAAGGGGGTACAGTTCTCAAGACCTCCGGAGGAGGATATAATTGGTGATGCAGAAAAGGGGTAGATTACAAGGTAAGAGGTAAAGCACAGAAAAGATGGGCACTTAGACACAGTCTTATCTTATCCCCGACAGACCACAGACAAACGGGACAAGACTGACTTACACAGGGATTGATGGCAAGGAAGGACAGGCAGTCGATAGCACAAGGTGCACCTTGGCTCAGGGGCAGAATCAACACAGTCCGGTCCAGAGATGCGGGGAGGTATTGGGAGGTCCTAAACTTTCTAACGGTGCCATACAATCACATTCTGGTGCAACGAAGAGTCAGAATTAATGGAAACGAGTCCTTAACTGACATAGACTAAGAATAACTAGCAAGATGTCCTATAGTTGTCTACGTGAGATGCGGTGGACCTGGATGCGACATTTAAATGGGGGAAATAGGGGGAAGGTCGGGTCTACAGAGTGTTGTTTACAGACAATGGGACTAGGGAATGGGGGATTGGGGATAGTTGGGAAGTATTGGGGAAATAGGGGAATATTTACAAGCGGATATGGATGGAGGCCAATCTCATATCTGCAACATTATACTAGTCGAAACCCGTGGAACATCCACGGAAGGGAGGATGTGGTGTATGGATAGAGTGTACCATTATGGATGGCATAGGGGATTTGCTTGTCCGAGTAAGAGTTAGGAAGAAAGATGAGAATGAAGAGTGCGTATATGAACAACGATCGCCGACACCGGCACAAATGCATGCTCTGGATTGTCCAATCAGTGGACGGCCTGCTGTCGCCTTCGACTGTCCAATCAGATGAGACAGCTGGCTTAACGTCCTCTGATGCGACGTCACACCTGCGAGGTATCAGGAGGCGGGAACCGAATCCAAAACAGAAGCTAAAGTAAAGACCATCGGAGATCTCCTGCGGCAGCGTTTCTAACCGATGTGGTAAAGTACAGTACGTACAGTAAAGGACATTCTCATTGATCAGTTGATTAACTATAACTGACCTGCGCCGCCCTGCTGTAGCTTGACATGTTAGCAGGTACTCTGACCTTTTTCACAACTTCAAATGGCGTTTCATAAAATCCTGCTGTGACTCGACATGCGCCGCACCATAATCATTGGCTCATAAAACCCTACACTGCTACAGAGGATTATACTACCACCGGAAGTCGGCACTTGGTTGTCCACAGAGGGAGGGAAGAAACACACCATGTGGAATGAAAAACAAAATGCTTTAAAATATTCAAGAAAGAAACATTTTTTTTCATTTAATATTCCGTAAGTATTTATTGTACGACTAACGATTGTCAAAATAAGAACCTGCTTTGGGCAATCGCACACTATACCGTCGAGGCCGCTTTTACAGAATAAGAAGGAAATAATTAAATTAATGCTTTCCTATTTACATCGTTGAGTCAATACGTCAAAAAATCATTTTTTAAACCTGTAATCACTGGTTGTAGGGAATGCAGATTTGACGATCAGCTGATTTATGTGTGTGTGTGGGTGTGTATTTTAGACTTGGACAATATAAGAAGGAAAATTGCTTTGCAATACATGCCCATTTGCAAGTTTCAGATCAATATCAGTAAGCAGTAAGCACGGCCCATTATTTAATGACACCACTCGACTGTCCAATCAGTGGACGGCTCGCATCGCCTTCGCCCAGCAGACGCCAATACGATGGCGTCGAAAGATGGCGTCGTGTCGGCCGTTAATCGGATGCTTTTGGGCCCCAAAGTCGACTAATTCAGATTTTTCGAGTCTGGCTGTACGTGATAAACAAAGAGCGCGGTTCGTAGATCGTAAATCCATTAGTGCCGTGGGCATCGGGTCACTGGGTGCGGCGTAAAAGGGATAACAAAGTCGAGTCCTTACGGTATTATATATATATATATGTATATATATATATATATATATATATATATATATATATATATATATATATATATATATATATATATATATATATATATATATATATATATATAGTTACGGATCTCAGAGTACGGCGCTCCCCTTACCGAAGGGGGGGTTAATCCCCTCGTCTATTAAGCTGGCCGTCTCCGGTCCTGGACCTATGACGTCACTTCCGGTCAGTGCTGAATCAGGTGGTAGGCCAAATGTTCCTATTACCTAATTACCAGCACCTTCCGGTAAGCGAGGAAATGAGCCCCGCTCGAGCCGCGGCTGAAATGGACACGCCGAGCGAAGCGAGCCACGACTCAGGCCGTTAACAAAAAGGACTAAACCCGATTATAGCGGTTAGGCCAAATCGTGCCACAGGTACTCAATGTGGAAAAGACTAAAGCGACCGGATGAGAGGAACCAAAGGAAAAGAAGGGTGAAGGAAGAACAAATATGATTTATTACTATCTAAAAGAGGAAACGAAAGAAGGGAATATACAAGAAGAGGAAACAAAAGGACATAGGGCAACCTTAGACACTCTTATATAACACGCCCATGACAATACAAACAGACTCACACGGAATGGTAGCTGGTAGGGGAGGAAGGTCCAGGCAGATGGTTCCAGGCGATGGGATGGTCTAGGCTCCGGGTCTGCGGCCGAAGAACGGCTGGCAGCTTAACGCGCGACCGGACCTTACAAACGCGAGGGGCTGGAATGCATGTACGTACAGCATGCCGAACGCTCTCAAAACCATGGCAGTTCGTATCGAAAACGATCGTCCCAAATGATCCTCCGCGCAATGTTCTTATGTTCGCCGCCTCTGCACTGTTCCCACAAGTGGGAAGGGGGGGAGGGGGGAGGGGAAGGGGAAGGGGGGAGGGGAGGGTGTGAGGGTGCCCGGGGGAAGAAGGACCCCTCCCCCTCCCCCCTTCACCTCCCCCTCCCCCCCCTCCCCCCCTTCCCCCTCCGGCTCTCCCAGGGTCAAACTCGGTATCGTTGTGAGCGCACGGTTCAGCCCTTCAAGAAAAAGTTTATTTTCTAAAAATCGAACCACGCGTTAAAAAGATATGACTGGTTTTGTTCGCCGGCACGTCGTCGGCTCGCGATAAAATCCAACACGACCTTTGTCGGGGTCGTCTGAACCAACCACGGGGCCTAGAAGGCTGGGACTGGTCTCAAACGTTAGGTCTCGATCATATCTCGTAATGCTGGAAGCTGCACGTCTCTGTGATTATCTTGTGGACCATGACAAGAGATCGTGCGAGTCGCTCGCAACGGCTTCAAGCACTTGCGCATTCGACCAATTCATGAACGCCATACGCCCCGCCCATCAAAGCGCGTACGTATTAAACGAACGTACAGTGGCCCATGTTTCGATTCCCTCCCTCTTCTGCTAGCGCTTCTGCGCTAATTTTAAAACCCGAAGTTTTTAAAAATTTAAGGTGTGCTGTAGTTGCTCTGAGACGTACTGATTCCGAATATGCCTTTGGTTTTTCTCTGCGATGAGTAGTTCTCGATTTATAAGAGGACAAACAAACAAACAAACAAATGTAGCGGTTACCGCTGGATGCACACAATCGCCTTGCACCGGCCAGAACACGGCCAGACGCGCCTCTCCCGGGCATGCCCGGACTCACTGTTCCCAGGCACGCGCGAACCTCCCGGGCACGCCCGGTCTCGTCTTTCCCGGGCATGCCCGCTCTCGCCTTTCCAGGGCTCGCCCAGAGCGTCCGGGCATGCCCGCTATCGCCTTTCCAGGGCTCGCCCAGAGCGTCCGGGCATGCCCGCTATCGCCTTTCCAGGGCTCGCCCAGAGCGTCCGGGCATGCCCGCTATCGCCTTTCCAGGGCTCGCCCAGAGCGCCCGGGCACGCCCAGCCTCGACTTGCCAGGCCGCAGCCAAACACGCCCGGGCAGGTCCAGACTCGCCTTTCCAAGGCTCGCCCTTGACACCCGGGCATGCCCGGTATAGCTTTTGCCGGGCAAACTTCCCGACATAAATGTGTATATATATTGCTGCCCTATAAACGGGCTTGTCAGAATACCTGAGCTGTTTTGTTTCAATAAAGCAACTCGGACGAATTCCGTCTTTGGTCGCGTCAATTCTTTCGACTCGCGTTGGAGCGCAGTTCCTTCACAAACATACTTTACTGCTTTATATATATATATATATATATATATAAGTGTTGTTGTGACTTCCGTTGAACTTGGGGCTGACTCAGAAGAACACCTTTGTTGGTCGAAAGCTTGTCGACAATTAAAGATCGACGTCCTGAAGCTACGTCCGTGTCTTATTTAATCTAACGATTATATATATATATATATATATATATATATATATATAGTTACGGTTTCCGCGTGACCCTCCTGCCCTTACCAAGGGGAGATTAAGCCCCTTGTTCTTTTTGGGTCGGCGCAACCGAGAGACTTGAATCGCCCCTCCCGGGCAGACGCAGGGTAGGGTTCCGGGACGATGTTCGCACGTACCTAAGTACCTGCGCCACCGCGGAAGGGGGGAATCAAGCCTCGCACGAGCCACGCGTAATTTGAGTACACCGAGCAGATTGCGTACCACGTGGTCCATGCAGTTACCTTTGGTATTGGAACCCGATTAGAGCGGTTTTATTCGTACCACAATTAGTCAATGATGGAAAACACAAAAGCGGTTGAATCAAAGGCAGAACACAGGTTTAATAATTATTTACACTACTATGTACAAGGATCGGTAGAAAGCAGAGACACAGAGCAGTCTGATACAGTCTTAACTTATGCCCAGACACGGGCCCGATCACACTCACAGGGGGAAATGAAGGAAGGATGATGTTCACGCGCTGAGCGCGCCGACTCGGTCGTCCAGAAACGGCTTCGCCCGGCGTGGCTCTCCCCGGTCACAGCACATCCCTCGAAGAAGGCAAGCAGGCGGCGGGAGGGATCCTTGCAGCGCGTCTCTCGAACAAAGGGCAGAGCAGGCAGCGGGAGAATGTACGTGTCTCTCGCCAGGCTTGGCGGCTTCTCACAGCGCGTTTAATTAACGGTGCATTCTCACTCGCTTAACTCAATGGAGGTTCTGCCTCATGCTCAACCGAGCGTTTAATTTGTAAGAGCGCCTTATAACTTGGGTCATGCGCGTCTTCTCTCAGAACTCGTTCAACAAGCGCCTCTCCCTTCTCATAACTTGGTTCAGCTCACTTCTCCGCAGAACTGCGTGGGGGGCTTCGCGCAACGGGTTATATTGCCAACCCCCTTAGCTCGCTCGAATGTTCTAACCACGCCTCTTGACGTAGTGACGCAGCCACTCCCTTCGAGCCCTGATTGGCGGCTCACTCTTACCATTGGCTTCTCCTCCGCCTTCCTTCGGTCTTACCTCGACTTGCCAGGCCTGCCTCGTGTTAATTTGCGTCAAAAGCCAAAGCCGGCATAAGGCGGCATAAGGCAATGAAAGGACCTAACTCTCTTTATTCTACTCAACGCAAAACTAACACAGGAAAAGGACTATGCTTACACATACTAAGAAATAACTGAACTATTGCGAGGCTACGTGTTGTAGTGGGACTAAGCTATGAGGGGGGAAATTAACCTTCATTGTACAAACTCAAAACCGCAACAATATATTGTTGCGGTTTTAGAACCCTCACTTGTAAATAATTCTTGTAAATATTCTATTTGTTAAAAGGTCAAAGGTCGCACCCATAGTTAGTCCACAAGCAACACGTAGGACACCATAGGAACTTTCAGTTATTTCTTTAGTCTGTGTTTAGTTAAGGCTGTGTTCCCAATAGTTGAATCTGCGTTGCATTAATCAAATAAGGTAGGCCCCATTCATCACATTCGAATCTCTCTCTCTCCAAGCTACTCCATCATGCCCACCTACAGACGGGGCTTGTCCCTCTCAATGCTCTCACGTGGTTTTATTAGCAGCGTTCGCTGCATTCAAACGCCATTGAACACGCGGTCGGCTCAAGGAAAGAAGGGGCGGAGCCACGAGAAGAGGTGTGGCCTCGTCCACGAGCCGTCGAGGGTGGAGCCGGTGAGCCCTCGCTGACCAATCGCAGCTGAGGTAAGATCACTGATAGGCGTGGCTCGATGAAGCGCGCATGGATTTTCCAAGCGCGTTATAAAAGCGCAAGCGCAGCACCTTTTTACACAGAAGAGAAGAGAGGAGGGAGAGAAGCTGAGTAAGGAGTTCACGAGCAGAGTTAGTGGGAGAGCCGCGCTAACAGAGAGGGCACGGACAGCTGCGTTGGGAGAGAACTGCGTTGGAACGAGCTGCGCTGGGGAATTCCTAATTCATATGAATTCATAGGAACTGCGCATACAGACTTGCGAAGGACCTCCCCCCCCCCCCCCCCCCGCCATATGTAAGGTCCGAGCGCGCGCCAACGATACACGCTCGCTGCCTGCCCGGGTTTTCGCCACGGTACGAGTCGACACCTGGATCCGGACATCAACGCCTGGAACCATCTGCTTGGACCTTCTCCTCCTACCACTACCTCCCGTGTGAGTCTGTCTGTTTGTCCGGGGTTGTAAGTAAGACTGTTTAGATAAGATTGCCCTGTGTCCTTTTGCTCTTGTATATTCCTTTCGTTCTTCTTTTGGGTTCTTGTATATAATTAATAAACCCACTCTTTGTTCTTCTTATTTTCTGGGTTTCCTCTTATTCGATCGTTTGCGTCTTTTCCCAATTGAGTACCTGTGGCACGATTTTGGAACCGCTCAGGATCGGGTTAGTCTTTGTTAATGGCCTGAGTCGCGGCTCGCTTCGCTCGGCGTATCCATTAACGCTGCGGCTCGGGTGGGAGTTATCTCCTCGCTTTACGGTCGGGTTAGTTCGTGGGTATTTGGGACTTCATTGACCAATGACCCTAGCTGATTCCGACCAGAAGTGACGTCATAGCTTCCAGGATTGGGGGACGGCCAGCTTCAAAGAAAAGGGGATTAACCCCCCCTTGATAAGGGCAGAGCCGACCCGAATCCGCAACAATTGGTGTCTGGGAGTGGGATTGGACCCGAACGAATTGAGAAATGACATGGGAAACCAAATGGGGGAATTGAGAAATGATATGGGAAGTCTAATTCGGGGGCTAGACAGCAAATTGGGAGGATTAGAAGATAAAGTAGGGGACCAATTGGAGGACATAAATGGCCAAGCCCGGGAAGTAAACGAGGAGCTAGCGAGGGGGCAAGCCAGGTATGAGACAAGGGAATGTGAGAGGGAGGTTAACCGCAGGTTGAGCGAGGAGGTCGCACGTGTACGCAACGAGGTAACGTGGCTAGAGGAGCGCGGGTTGAGTGAAGGTGAGCAAAGCGAAGTCACGTGGACGGGTATAGAAATCGCGACCCAGGGTATGGGAAAGCCGGCGGCCGTGGAATTGGAAAATCTTATTGTGTGTGCACCAGCGGCCGTCGAGCTTAATAAGGAAAAATAAATTATAGTCGAAATTGGGGTGGAAGAGACGGACTTAGAAAAGCACTCGCGGGAGGAAGGAATGGAAATTGTGCAAAGTCTGTATTCGCATCCTGATGCCGTACTTGCTAATCCTTATAAAGATTTGCAGGTGCGTGTGGAGAGGAGGATCCCAAAGGTGAGTTGGGCTGTATATGGCGCGAAAAGATTTTTCGGAAAAGTGTTTAGCGCAAAAAGAATTTTCGCGCGTTTGGGATCGTGACGGCACTCGGGCGCTTGTGGAAGGTCCGTAGTGAGATGTGTGAGTAGAAATGGCGCGCGTGTGCGAATGGCGCCAGAGCGCGAGTGTATTACAGAGTCTGAAAGTGAGAGAGAATGCACAGAGGAGTGTATGTGTGAGGGTGAGAGTGATACAGAGAGTGAGTTGGTTGTGGCGAGTGTGCGAGAATGCACACCTGAGTTGGTTGTGCAGCGCGTGATTGGGTGTGCGATAGGGGATTGCACACCCATGGGTAGGTGTGCGCTGTGGGTATGTGCAAGAGTGCACACCCACGAGTGGTATGGAGTACGTACCGGGAGAGAGTGTGCCAGGGTGTGCGCGAGAAAGGTGTGTAACAGAGTGCGGTGATAGAGTGCAGGGAATGTATGGGTTGTATGAGAGGCGTTGGAGCGCTGAGATATATGAGTGTAGAACGGAACGCGTGGTGTGAGAATGCAATCCGAGTATCGACGTTGACCGGGGCAGTGGTTAGGCCGACGTTTAGTCAACGCGAGCTCTCGGGGTGTGGTGCGCTTTGTGTGCTGCGGGGACCGGCGGAGGTCGTAGCCACGGCGGTTTCTCAAGAACCGCCGTGCGCGATTCGCGCCGGGCTCCGCCCTGTACGGTCGATTCCACGCTTTGCCAGGCAAGGCGATCGGCCCGGTTCGAGGGGAAGGAGAAGGGGTCGGAGCAGCGCCCCCTTGTGGTGGTGGCGCTCCGGCCGGGCAAGGCTGGGCCATCATGCTTGGGAGTGCAAGGCCCTGCGTAGGGATGGTGCTTGGAGCCTTGGCCCAACAAAACCTCCTCCCCTGAATCTGAATGCCGGACGGACCCAACCTGCAGGAGACAGACCACCCGTATGAATCGCTCGGCTTTTTGAAGCCGAGCTGTGATGAAAATGTAATGACGTACCGAGAGGCTCAAGCATAGTGTACGATTAATGGTAGCAGTAATGATGGCAAATGGTATATGATGTAGTGATGGATGGTAGTTTTACCATTCACATTACTCATTTGGGCAAAGGAGCTATAGGTTTATGGGGTATTGGCTGTACAAACTAGCCTGGGAGGGTTAGGATAAATGTATAGGGAACTAGAAAATGACAATAGGTAACATAAGATTTAAGTAGTGACATTGTACCTGTAGTGGGGACGTAGTGCAAGGTAGTTGGATTATAATGCCGAGGGATGTGCATAGTATAAGGGATGACAGGGAAGCATTAAGTTAGAGGGGAAACCAGGTAGATTAGATGATGCAGTGTGTTTGTAGTGAGAGTGATGAAGTGAGGCAATGTGTGTGTGTGTGTGTGTGTGTGTGTGTGTGTGTGTGTGTGTGTGTGTGTGTGTGTGTGTGTGTGTGTGTGTGTGTGTGTGTGTGTAGAAAGTGTATTGAGAATGAGTGTGATTGTGCATTGAGTGATTGACTTGCAAGGTGTGCAAGTGAAATACAGGTGTATGGAGAATGGTTGTGTGGAAAAGATGGTCTGGAGTGAATGGTCTGGAGTGAGTAGTGTGGAATACGTGGAGTGGAGTGTATGGTGCGAAGGAGTGGATGGGGAAGGATGGACCCCTCACGAATACCCGGGGAGGGTAGTTTAAAAGTAGGTAGAGGGAGTAGATAAATTGTGGTTGGATATTGACATCTGTGGTGCGTGTAGTAGAATGAAGTGCTTGGATGGGTGCATTAGTGGAGTGAAATGGCTGGGCGTGTGGCCTGTTAGTGAGAATGGTTGGTTGGGCACTCCGCCACTGTTAGTCTGTCGGCCAGGTGAGGCCGCAGGTAGGCTCTGGGAGCCAGTTAGAGTTCAATGGGGCCCGAGGATCCAGGAGAGGACCCGGGTAGCCCGACGCCAGAGAGGGCGGTAGTGGGGTAAGTGAGCCAGAGGGCCTTCCCCAGGTAGGTTAGGGTGAAGAGCAGGTAAGCTCGGGTGGCGACGTACAGTGGCGGAGGTGTGTAGGTGAGCGGACCTGCTGGTGAGCCACATGACCCAGCCCCGAAATTGTGCGAGGGCACAGGGGGAAAGAATTGGGGGAGTGAGACCCCAAATTGGTGAGCACCACAGCATGTTCAATGGGAATTGGTTTTTAGAACCACATCGTGTAAGATGGCCAATGGTTTGGCAGGGAAAGACCCCAGGTAGAGTAAACAGAGTTAATGTCATTTAGGAGATAGCTAGGATGAAAGTCTCTTCGCACCATCAGCATCCACTCACCAAGGTGATATAACTCCACACCATGGTTTGCAGATATTTGGAATGTGAGATGCATCTCGACATGGGGGTGACATTGTTTATATTCCATCCCTTCCTCCTTAGGAGGGATTGATGACAAATTTGGAACTAGAGGGATTGGGAAAGACAAGACGATAGTGACAAATTTGTAGACTGTGTAAATACGGGGAAGGGGCAAGGGTAGGTTAGGTGACGGGGGCGGGGGGGGGGGGGGGGGGAAACGTACGCTCGGGACGAGCTTTCTAGGCTCGCTCTTCTGCGCCCCTCACCTTGCATTGCCTTGTTTTTAACGTGTACTCTTGCGGCCTTGCCCCGCTGCTTTGCTTGTCCTCCTTCCCCCACTGATGGACTTTTTTTTGGGGCCCGGGGGGAGTGCGCAGGTGACTGCAGTTGTGTGCCCGCACCTCCGCTGCCTCCGGCCTGCACTGATGCACCATATGGACCACACTGGCACCACTCATGGACCACACGTTCTGTGGCCTAGCACCACCTTATGGACCACACGTACTGTGGCCTGACGTCTCTGCTGGGACCGACCCTTGTTGCCAGCGGTGTCTGGTTGCGGACCACTGTGTTTTCAGGGTGGCCTCCATGCCATGCAGTGGACCACCGGAGTTGGCCCTGCTGGCCAAAGCAATAATAAAAAGCGGATGCGGTGTGTGCCCTTTTATTATAAATAACATCAAGTAAGAAGAGGAAGATCAACCAGAACCATCGGCCCAGCGGAGAAGACATCAGACATTTATTATTTTAAAAATGTGTGTTTTGTGCAATTTGGATGATGGTGCTTTTTGGTGATCTTTGGTGCTTTTGGTGCATTTTGTGATTTGGGTGCATATGGTATGGTGCATCGGTGCAGTGCATGGCAATGATTTTCCTCTTCTCAAAATTTTGCTTTTGTTTCCCACAAAAGACAGGTCCTGGGTGTAGTTTGTAAATAATCAAATTAGTGTCTTGTAAATAATGCTCCCAACCTGCTAAATGTGTCGTTTCAGAATAATTCTGCAATTCGGTTAGTCTGTGGGCAGGAGTCTGATATAGAATGCAACGCAGCAGGCGGGACATATCTAGTGTTCAAACTGTCGCACTCAAGGTGAGGTTAAAAGTAGAGGGTTACCACACCGAAGTGTCACATTAAGTGAAAGTTGTTTCGGCCCGGGACGGGCCTGGAGGAAAGGAGGGTGCAGTGTTGTGGTTTTAGAACCCTCACTTGTAAATAATTCTTGTAAATATTATATTTGTTAAAAGGTCAAAGGTCGCACCCATAGTTAGTCCACAAGCAACACGTAGGACACCATAGGAACTTTCAGTTATTTCTTTAGTCTGTGTTTAGTTAAGGCTGTGTTCCCAAAAGTTGAATCTGCATTGCAGTAATCAAATAAGGTAGGCCCCATTCATCACAATCGAACCTCTCTCTCTCCAAGCTACTCCATCATGCCCACCTACAGATGGGGCTTGTCCCTCTCAATGTTCTCACGTGGTTTTATTAGCAGCGTTCGCTGCATTCAAATGCCATTGAACACGCGGTCGGCTCAAGGAAAGAAGGGGCGGAGCCACGAGAAGAGGTGTGGCCTCATCCACGAGCCGTCGAGAGTGGTGCCGGTGAGCCCTCGCTGGCCAATCGCAGCTGAGGTAAGCTCACTGATAGGCGTGGCTCGATGAAGCGCGCATGGATTTTCCAAGCGCGTTATATAAGCGCAAGCGCAGCGCCTTTTCACAGGGAAGAGAGGAGGGAGAGAAGAGAAGAGAGGAGGGAGAGAAGCTGAGTAAGGAGTTCACGAGCAGAGTGAGTGGGAGAGCCGCGCTAACAGAGAGGGCACAGACAGCTGCGTTGGGAGAGAGCTGCGTTGGAACGAGCTGCGCTGGGGAATTCCTAATTCATATGAATTCATTAGAACTGCGCATACGGACTTGCGGAGGACTTCCCCCCCCCCCCCCCCCCGCCATATGTAAGGTCCGAGCGTGCGCCAACGATACGCGCTAGCTGCCTGCCCGGGTTTTCGCCACGGTACGAGTCGACACCTGGAGCCGGACCTCAACGCCTGGAACCATCTGCTTGGACCTTCTCCTCCTACCACTACCTCCCATGTGAGTCTGTCTGTCCTGGGTTGTAAGTAAGACTGTTTAGATAAGATTGCCCTGTGTCCTTTTGCTCTTGTATATTCCTTTCGTTCTGCTTTTGGGTTCTTGTATATAATTAATAAACCCACTCTTTGTTCTTCTTATTTTCTGGGTTTCCTCTTATTCGATCGTTTGCGTCTTTTCCCAATTGAGTACCTGTGGCACGATTTCGGAACCGCTCAGGATCGGGTTAGTCTTTGTTAATGGCCTGAGTCGCGGCTCGCTTCGCTCGGCGTATCCATTAACGCCGCGGCTCGGGTGGGAGTTATCTCCTCGCTTTACGGTCGGGTTAGTATGTAGGTATTTGGGACTTCATTGACCAATGACCCTCGCTGATTCCGACCGGAAGTGACGTCATAGCTTCCAGGATTGGGGGACTGCCAGCTTAAAAGACAAGGGGATTAACCCCTCCCTACCCTTGATAAGGGGAGTGCCGACCCGAATCCGCAACAATATATATATATATATATATATATATATATATATATATATATATATATATATATATATTGTCGTGCAACTCCGATTAACATCAAAGTTGCGGATAGCCTAAATGGTCTTATTCGGAGGCAACTATCCAAACACGGATTCGGCTATGGCCGCGCGGGAGGAAGAAGGGAAATGGAGGCTGCGGCGAAAGCACTTAACTGCAGCACGCTGGCGTAGCTCCGGTCCTGTGAGAGGAAATTAACTGAAGCGGCACAGGTTTGAATGGGAAAGGAAAATAATACAAGGATTCATTCGGGAAAAGCAAAGACAGTGAAAAAGCACGCGCCGGTAATAAAATAAGGTAGCTAAATCGGGATCCCGCACTCCAGACCTCAAATACAAGACGGGGGATTAGGAATTAAAGAAAAGAACACGTCACGTCGTGTGCAGTGTACGAAGAGCTTGGCCTTATCTTGTCGTTGTCGTCTTGGTGGCTACCGTCCAACACTGCTCCTTCCGGCCCGATCGCACACCACGAGGTCCCTCGCTCCAAGTCCCACAAGGCCTCGCTCCAAGCGCCACTCGTCCCACGCAGGCTAGCGGCTCCACACGAGGTCGACTCGGACCAACGTCCTGATGCGCCTCAAACCCAACTGCTCAAAACGGACTCGGGCTCTGCACTCGAACTGCGCACTGCTTGGGCTCTCTACGCTCAACTCGAACTTGGTTCAGCGCACCTCCGAACTGCACTCGTATCAACTCTCACTCCGGACTCCACTAGGATACTAACGATTCTCCTCAGACTCCACCAACTCCGGGCTCATCCAAACTGCACTCAACTGCAGAACTCTTCTCAACTCTACTTCCCTGCCGTCTCATCTCAACTGCCCAAAATGGCGTCCTGCCCTCGGTAATATCTCCGGCCGATGACGTCACATTGGCGCACTGCTCTGCCAATCAGAGCCTCCCACGACTCGCCGGCTCATCCAGGGGCACGCCCACTGCGCCACTGCAACTCTCCCCACTCCTCGACCCCGTGGTCCTTGTGTTATAGCGCGTGCTATGCGAGGTGGGTAGGCCTTTCGGAGGTGTAAATGGTGGCCGCCCATTGTGGCGGTGTTCCAGCCTGATTTCTTCCTAAGTCATGTCAGGGGGAAGGGCGTCATTTAGTGTTGTTCTAACGGTCCTAACTAATGTTTATGTGGTTTGCAGTGCCAAAATGGACAAAGGTTTGATGACCAGGTTGGACTCACACGGGCGTTATCTTTAATCCCTAACTACTTAACACTCGAATCTCCTGGTAGATCCATAATCATACATCTTATCCCGACAAACGCCTAAACATGAAGCTTCCGGCTGCTTTTCGCTCCGAGCCCAGAGCGTGAACTTCAACGCTTACCGCTGCCTGGATCCTTCTTCCCCCCTGACGCATCCTTACCATCGGCCTGGACCATTCGGTCCCCGAGCCATTCCTGCCTGCAATTTCCCTTTGTCGTGTAAGTCCGTGGTCTGTCCTTTGTGTTGTCTGGGTATAAGTTAAGCCTGTATAAGAAAGAATTGCCCTGTGTATCTGCTTCTTCCTCTTCCCTGTAAATTACTTCGTTCTTCTTTTCTTCTTTGGGTTATTGTACATAATTAATAAATATCTGTTCCTCCATTCTTTGATTTCTTCTTTCTCATCCGATCGCTTTAGAGATTTCCCAATTGAGTTCCTGTGGTGCGATTTCGGCCAACGCATATGAATCGGGTTTAGTCTTTGCTAATGGTTCGAACCGCGGGCTGCTAAAACCGCTCGGCAAATAACATCTTGCCCGTGGTTTCGAGCGGAGTTGCCCACCTGCCTCGTGGAGGGATTGCCGGAGGTGTACGGGAATCCCTTGACCAATCACTTCGGGCAATCCCGCCCCACAGGGGAGCGGGGTATCTTCAGGATCGGAGACGGCCAGTGCAAACAGAAGGGGGATTAACCCCCCCTCGGCCCCCCTATCCCCCGCTAAGGGGAGCGCCGTCCTCCGTTTCCATAACAATTGGCATTGCACCAAATGAAATAAGGTAGAATCCCCTTTCAATTGCCCCAGAACATCCATTGCCAACCGCATTACCAACTACATTTGACTCCATTACGCACGTGGTCAGCCCGGCGAAGAAGGGCATTGCCCACCCATCGTCATCAGAAGGTGGAGCCAGGAAAGTCCTTGCCGACCAACCAAGGATGAGTGGGTATGGCTCAAGAGGGCGGGGTTACAAAACCCATTGCATCAGCCCCCACCGAGAGAGATGCATAAGGGGCCAGACGAGAGAGAGAGTTCTGAGGGAGGTGCGCTGGGCCAGAGGCAGATTCTGTGGAGTGTAAAGAGAACTTCGGAGATGCAGGAGGCGGAGGACGAATAAAGCAAGCTGCCAGTGTGAAACCGAATACGTGGAGCTGCCGGCTCCTCGTTGCCAGCCCGGAGCGGAGCTGTTTACCGGGATTTTCGCCTCGACCCCAAAAGCGTGGATCGGAGTGCGCACTTGGAGCCGGACCTCGACGCCTACCATCTGCCTGGCCCTTTCTCTGCCTTCCCAACCATCGATCCCTGGCATCCATCTACCCCTATTCGTGTGAGTGAGTTCGTTCTGTCTGTATTGTCCTGGGTATAAGTAAGCTGTATTAGTAAGAATTGCACTATGTCTTCTTCTTCTTCTGTAAATTACTTTCGTTTCTTTCCTTCTCCTTGGTTTCTTTGGTTGTGTAAATAGTAGTTAATAAATACCTGTGTTCTTCCTACCTTTGCCTTCTTTCCTTAACATCCGTTCGTTTTAGAGGTTTCCACATTGAGTTCCTGTGGTGCGATTTCGGCCAACGCATATGAATCGGGTTTGGTCTTTGCTAATGGTTCGAACCGCGGGCTGCTAAAACCGCTCGGCAAATAACATCTTGCCTGTGGTTTCGAGCGGAGTTGCCCACCTGCCTCGTGGAGGGATTGCCGGAGGTGTACGGGAATCCCATGACCAATCACTTCGGGCAATCCCACCCCACAAGGGAGGGGGTAGCTTCAGGATCAGAGACGGACAGTGCAAATAGAAGGGGGATTAACCCCCCGCCCCCGCTAAGGGGAGCGCCGTACTCCGTTTCCATAACAATTGGTGTCAGGAGTGGGATTCGGACCCGAAGTGCGCTTAACGCACTCAAAATTTGGAGCGGCCAAAATTTTATTTAATATTCTAAATTTTAAAATCGAGCCATGGATGATCAAGGCGACCTGATGCCGGTAGGGGAGATAGAAGAAGGGGTAGAATCGACCCAGGATCCCGGGGAGGCAGTTGGAGTAATAATAGAGGAGGAGAGCAATGAGGATGTGGTAGCGGAGGTTTCAGGCGCACGAGATGGCGGCGCCTCGCATAAGGTTGGAGGCGCACAAAATGGCGGCTCGCACGTGGTTGCGGCAGCCGCGCCCGCGGCGCCAATGGACTGAGGCCTATTCATGATGCAAATGCAGGCCTTCATGGAAGAGAACAGGGGATTGGGAGGCCAAATGGGAGCAATGAGGGACGAAGCGAGGGGTACCGGTGAGCAATTGAGAGACGGGTTAAGTAATATGGAAAATCAAATTGGGGAATTGAGGAATGACATGGGAAATCAAATCGGCGGGCTTGAAGCCAAATTTGAGGGTTTAGACAATAAATTTGAGGGGTTAGACAACAGGTTGGAAGGGCTAGAAGGTAAATTAGGGGCCAATTGGAGGACATGGGTAATCAAATTGGGGAAATGAAGGACGGGTTAACGGGGTTGGAAAATAGAATGGCTGCCCAGGAGAACCAGATGGAAGGGGTGAAGAATGGGTTAGGGGGGTTAGAAAACACCATGGAAGGCAAATTGAGGGAAATAGGGGAGCAATCCGCCCGGGAAATTAAACAGATGGGAAATCAGATAGAGGAGGTGAAAATCGGGTTGGAAACTAAATTGGATGCCCAGAGGAATGATTTGGAACAGATGAGGGTGGCATCTACCAAAGAAATGGGAGAGATGGGGGAGGAGATAAGGCGAGGTGTGGGCGAAGAGGTCGCGGGGGTACGCGAGGAGGTGAAGCGGGGTGAGGAGCGTATGGAGAAAGAGGTGAGAAATGGGACGGCAAAGTTACAAGGTGGCATAGAGGAGTTGACGCAGGGGGTGGGGCAGCTGACAGTGGGACAAGGGGAATTGAAGGAACAGGTAAAAAAAGAATACGGCCGTGATCGAGGGGTTGAAGGCGACCCAGAAGGAAATAAAGAAGGACGTAGCAGTCATAAAGAAGGAGTGTCAGACGGTACATGAGGGACTGACAAAGAGGTTGGACGAGGTGACAGAGGCAATGGAGACAAAAGAACGGGAAGTAAGGACGCACATAGAAACGACCAAGGTGGCATTAGAGGAAGAAATTGAGGGGGCGCACCGGGAAATAAAAGAGGTGAAACAAAAATTAGAGGAAGTGGAAGAGGGGGTGAATGAAATTAAGAAGAGATGGAGGGAAACTCAGAGGGAGATAAAGGAGGAAGTGATGGATTATGTACAAGGTCTGTGCTCAAATCGTGATGATGTGCTTACTGACCAAATAAAGAGTTTGCAGGTGGCGGAGGAGGAGCGAAGACGAGGTGCCGAGCGGAGTGGCGATATAATCGGAAATGTATATGGTGTGAGGGGAGATTCAGTGGGCTTGGGTGTTGGTTTAGACCCGGGCGTTCGTGAGAGGCTGCTGATGAGGTGTGCGACAGGTGCAGAGTGTGTGGAAGGAGGAGGTGTGCAAGGATGTCCGACTTTGGGGAATGCGGAAGGTATTTGTGAGCCAGCGTGTGCGGCGGTGATCGGGTGTGTGCAAGAATGCACCCCCATGAGTGGTACGGAGTATGTACCGGGAGAGAGTGCGCAAGAGGGTGCGCGAGAAAGGTGTGGAACGGAGGTGTGTGTGAGGAAAAAGTGTGTGCTGAGGAGTGAGGGCGTTGCCAAGAGCGAGAGTGAATGCACGGTAGAGTGTGGTGGTGAGAGTGACACGGAGTACAGGTTGGTTGTGGCAGGTGAGAAGGGATGCACACCTGGAAGGGAAGAATGCACACCTGGAATGGTTGAGCGCATGTGGGAATGTACACCTGAGTTGGTAGTGGCACGAGTACGAGAGGGCACATTGAAGCGCGTGATCGGGTGTGCAGAAGAGTGCACACCCATGGTTGTCACAGAGAACGTGACCGAGGAGTGGGCACGAAGAGGTGTGTTGATGAGGGGTGCGAACGACGAGTGTGTGCCAAGGTGTGCGGTGGTCAGGTGTGTGACGAAGTCTGTGAGCGGAATGAGTGTACCTGGGTGGTGTGTAAGAGGAAGTACAATAACGAAGTGTATGGAGACACCTGGACGTGTGAATAAGGAACGGAACATGTGGTGTGAGCATGCAAGTGAAGCATCGACGTTAAACGGAGCAGCGGTTAGACCGACTTTTAGCCGACGCGAGCCCTTGGTTCGTGCTGGGCTTTGGGTACTGCGGGAACCAGCGGGGATCATAATCACGGCGGGTTCAAAGGAACCGCCGTGCGCAATCCGCGCCGGGCCTCGCTCTGAACGGTCGCGTCCGTGCTCCGCTAAGCGGGGCGGGCGGCCCGGTTCGAGAGCAGGTAGGAAGGGTCGGCACGGCGACCCCTTGTGGTTGCGGCGTTCCGGCCGTGCGAGGTTGGGCCATCGGGCGTGAGACCGAAAGGCTCCGCGCCGAGGTGGACCTTGGGATCTCGGCCCGAGCAAACCTCCTTCCCTGAACCGAGTGCCGGACGGATCCAACTGCAGGAAACAAACAACCCAAGTTCATTGCTCGGCTTTGCGAAACCGGGCTTTGAGAATGTAAAGACGCACCGAGGCTCAAGTTAATGGACATTTGGTAGGGATAGGGAATTGGTAATTGAAAAAAATTAATGAGCAAAATTTGATTGGCAGATGATTGGCAAATTTTGGATTGGCAAGAATTGGAATGTGATGGCAAAATTGATAGTGGGACATGCCGGATGTGGTGGGATGGCAACTCTGCCATCCCTCACTCACACGGGGCACATGAGCACTAGTTATGGGGTTTATGGCAGTGTAAGCTCGCCGAGGGAGGGTTTGGATAAATGTATAGGGACTTAGACATGACCATAGGTGACATGAGAATTAAGTAGCAACATGTACCTGTAGAATCCCTGGTGTTGGGCTAGCGGCTAGGGTGTCAGCTTAGGATCCTAGGATCCTGGGTTCGAATCCCGGTCGATCGCTGAATTAACGCCAGGGGGGTTGACTCAGCCTGTCATCCTTCAGAGGTCGGCTAATTGAGGACCAGTTCACTGGTAATTCCCTGTTTGTCGTTAAAGGCGGCAAAAAGGGTTGGCGTCAGGAAGGGCATCCGGCCGTAAAACATTGCTTCAAAAAGGGGACCGAAAAACAACAACAATCACGGTTCCCGAAAAAGGCCAACCCCCGCTTGCGGGGAAAAATGGCCTCTAAAGGTGGTTTTTATGTACCTGTAGAAGGGACGTAGAATAGATTAGTTGGGTTATAACGACGAAGGAGCGCAATAATATAAGGGGCGACTGGGAAGCGTGAGTTTCAGAAGGAAGTAGCTAGATCAGATGATGCTGTGTGTGTGTGTAGAAGAGTATGGAGCAGAGTATTGTGAGTGTGGGTGAGTGCATTGTATGGAAGGAAGAAGCCTGGGAGGAAGGAGGGTGCAGGAAGCACCAGGTGTGTGAGCACAGGTGTGCAAGTGAACAGGTGTATGGAGCATGGTTGTATGGAATAAATGGTCTGGAATATATGGAGTATGGAATGGATGGTGTGGAGTGAGTATGGTGGAAATTGTGGAGTGGAGTGGATGGTGCGAAGGAGTGTATGGGGAGGATGGACCCCCATCAGGAATACCCGGGGAGGGTAGTTTAAGAGTTAGGTAGAGGGTATAGGTAAATTGTGGTTGGATATTGGCATCTGTGGTGCGTGTGGAAGAATGGTGTTTGGATGGGTGCATTAGTGACGTGGAAAAGACTGGGCGTGTGGCCTGTTAGAGGGATGGTTGGTTGAGCGCTCCGCCACTGGTAGTTTGTCGGCCAGGTGAGGCCGCAGGTTGGCTCTGGGAGCCAGTTAGAGTTCAATGGGGCCTGAGGATCCAGAGGAAGGACCCGGGTAGCCCAGTGCCAGAGAGGGCACCGAGGGGGGGTAAGCGCCAGTGAGGGCCTTCCCGAGGTAGGTTAGCGAGGAGCAGGTACGCTCGGGAGGCAACTTCAGTGGCGGAGGCGCACAGGTAAGTAGACCTGTTAGGGGAGCCACACGACTCAGTCCCGAAATTGTGCAAAGGCACAGGGAGTGGAACCGGGGGAGTGAGACCCCATATTGATGAGCACCACAGTTTGGTCAATGGGAATTGGTTTTTAGAACCGCATAGAGTAAGATGGCCAATGGATTGGCAGGGAAAGACCCCGGGTAGTGTAAAGTGTGTTAATGTCATTTAGGAAGTGTATTTGAAGTTAGGAAGTAGGAAGATTTAGGAAGTAGTTAGGATTGAAATCTCCTCGCACCATTTACATCCACTCACCTGAGGTGACAGAACTCCACACCGTGCCATGGTTTGTTTTTATTTTGTGCAAATTTTTGGATTATGAGACGCATCATGACGTGGGTGTGACATTGTGCTGATGTTCCACCTCTTCCTCCTTAAGAGGAATTGATGAGAAATTTGAATTTGTGGCAAATTTGGTTAGAGGGATTGTGGTGACAAATTTGGTATTAGGGGAGATATGGGGAGGACGAGACGTAGTGATGAATTTGTAAATGTGTAGGTTTTCGTAAATATGGGCAGGGGCAAGGGGGGCAGTGTAGGTCACATGTGGGGGGCGTACGTAGGGACGAACCTTTCTCAGCTCGCTCCCATGCGCCCCTCATTCTGCATTGCCTTGTTTGATATATGTAATCACCTGCCACACTTGCCACAACCAACCCTCACATATATACACACAAACACATATATACACATATACATACATATACATATATACACACAAACACATGTATACATATATACACACAAACACATGTATACATATATGTCAAGTAGTAGATGGTACCAGGAGTGGGGTGTCAACAGACGCGGAGGACGGGAAACGGAGCCCGATGGACAGGAGGAAGGCTGACCTGAGGCCGGCGCCGGCACGCTGATTTGATTAAAGGTGGGAGTTGTTTTATATTAGAGGGCTATTATTCCAAATTCGTACCTTCCTCCTTCGAGCGGGTTCAGTCTCCTTGTCTTCCCCGCTGTCTGCACTCGAACAGAAATTGTAAGTAGAGGCTCATATAGGCCTCAGAATGGCGTAGCTTTGTTAAAGCCAGGATAAATAAGTAAGGATAAACCAGGAAGGACTTAACAGTAAGCTTAAAGTTACAGTTAGCACCAGGAGGGGAAAATGAGGTCGGACAGCCATATAGGTTGAAACCAGGTGGCCAAGATTTTTCCAGGAAGGAACAGCCCAGAGACAAGATGGGGTATGCCATTGCATGCCAGGGAACGAAGGGCTGTGGCTAAACTTAGATAGAAAGCCATAGGAACATAGAAGGCCATAGGAACATGGCCAGTAAAAGGATTTGCGCAGGATATCGGTGAAGATAACGTTCGGTAAAAGGGAAGGGGGGAAAGTGAGGTCGAGCCAGGCCGAGAACTTTCCAGGAAGGAACAGCCCAGAGACAAGATGGGGTATGCCATTGCATGCCAGGGAAAGATGGGCTGTGGTGAACTTAGAAGGTCCAGATAGAAGCAGGCCAGGACCTGGTGGACAAGAGAAAATAAATAAGCTCACAGGAAATGGGCCAGGTGAAACAATTAAGGAGGTAGTTAAGCAAGCAAATCAGCGGCTAATGCCGCTCGTCCATAATCCGGACCAAGACCCCGCGAAAGGGGAGGTAGCCACCATGCCCCCAACCCCCCCCCAAGACCTGAGCTCAGCCCCGGGGCTCTAGGCAACACCCCAACACCCCCCGCCCTGCCTCCCCTTTCCACCTCAACCCACCCCCCGTCCAAACCCGTCCCAAAAAATCCTTTTCCTTGAATGAGAGACGTAACATGAATGAGGAATGAATGTATATTGGGATGTTAATTGACGTGTGTGTCTGGCCAATGTGTTTGTCTGTGTGTCATGTGCAAAGCAGAGGGTTTCGGTGTGAAACTTTGTAAGCGATCTGCTCGACTTGGGGGAAATTCAGGCCGGGAATGTCCATTTTAACGTCTATCCGAGAGAACAGGCGAGGTCCTGAACTGAGTCCGGATTTTCATCTGTTTGGGAGTGTTTGGGAAGCGAATTGATATAAATCGGGTCAGGAAAGCACCCGGAGTGCCCTTGTCGATTTACTGTTGATATGAAGCGGTTTCTTGGAGATGGTTGCAGAATTCGAATCAATATGTGTGTTTTACTTGAATTGAAGAGTTCATTCAATGGCAGATATTGTGTATTGTATGTGTGGGATGTATCGCTGAGGCAGCTCACCTTTGAAATTGGTGTCATATAGTGCATTTTGGGGTCGGGTGCGATGAGGTTGCTCAGAGTGCCGGCGATAACTCGCCCACTCTCAGAGGAAGTGTGTGCCCAAATGCATTGTGGGTCATTTCGACTTTGCTGGATGTCGGACGTTCACATGTCAGTATCTTGTCAGAATCTTCTTCTTCATGTCATGTCCTTCATCCTTCATCTTCTTGTCAGAATTAGACATGAGTCATGAGCCATGTCGGAATAGTGGCCGGCTGCGACATATATGCCAGGCAATGTCACAGGACGAATACGTTATTTAAGATGGATTTATAAGATGGATAGATGGATGGATTTATTTAAGATGGCTAAAATAAACGATTTCAAGACAGAGTAATTAATTTCCGGAGTCAAGTTCCAACAGGAAGTCTTGTTCATACAGTAAGGTACAGTGCGGAGTGGCGGCTGGAAGATGCATCGATGCATTTGTGTTGATCGATGCGGACACAGATTTAGTATGCTGGTAAGGTTGTTATTAAAACACATATGGGTCTGAGGGCAGATAATGTGGGACAAGCTGCCTCACGGGCGCTGCAGGGAGAGTATTTGGAAATTCAATAATTTGAGCAGAAATGTCACGTTTTCAACAGAACGCTGATCCGAGGAAGGAGGACGGTTGAGGTTTCAACTGTCGGTATGTGGTGTGGCTTGTGCCAAGGTGTGGACGCGAGGAGGTGCGTTGATGAAGCGTTGTGCGAACGAGGAAGGATGTGCGATGGGCATTGTGAAGCACGCCTCGTACGGAAGGTCCTTGGACGAAGTGTGACGGTTGTTGGATTCGTAGAAGCTAGCATTTTGCGATGTAGAGCCTCAATAAGGGTCATTTGTCTGTCTGGATGTGGTTCTTGCAGGGAATGACACCGGACTTGTATTATTTGCGGAAAAATAAAGCGCTGGTTACCCCAATTCGAAGTTTGACCTTTTAAAGTTTAGTTGACCTTTGTTCGAGATATGCAAGGGAAAGGTCAGAGGTAATTCACTAACCTTGGAAGAACGACAGGCGGAGTCAGTCTACAGGGTGTTGCTTTAACGACAGGATATATAGGACTTAAATCTGGAGAATATCGGGACATTATATTGTGGGTAAAACCAAAATCATGTACATAATTAGTGGACAGAGAATACAGTACGCTTGGAATTTAATTTAACCGGGCCGAGCGGTGGGGATTTGAGATGGATTTGAGTCACGTTAAATGGAGGACATTTGTGAGGATGAAGAGATGCAAGTAACGTGGATTAAATTGTGGTATCACGAGTTGGGTGCCAGAGATATTGTGGTTATTATAACTCACTGATTATAGGGGGCGCCGGGCGCACCGAGTACAGATCGGGTTGCATGATGGAGCACGCATGCATGGATTTTGGCTTTGCGAGGCCCCGGATAGAAATTGGCATTTCGATGCTGTGGATTATATTGTACCTGCCCGGAAAGGGGATGTCCTGTGCTGGGGCTGGCGACATGCCTCTGTTATTTGTCTGTCTGTCGGTCTGATTGTAAGTCTTTGGTACTGGGAGGGCTAATTGAGTGCTCAGGCGTCATTGTTCCATGGAGGCAGGAGCTGTGAGTCACAAAATGTAAATGTAACACAGAGAGATGAACAGGACAACAATGGAGTTTATATGGACGGGTTTGGGGATGCAACTTCGTCCGGGGGTTTTGGTCCAGCCTGCAAGGAGTCCAGGGGCTTGTTTTAGGGCTGGGTCGCCAAAAATGGGATGCTGTGCCCATCTGGATGTAAAATTATCCATCAAGGACGGGGAATAATGTGCAGTGTGATTGGGTAAGAGGTAAAGGCCATAAAACACCAACCCCATGAGGAACGAAATAAATGGAGAGATGTTGGGATCACATGATGGTTGGGATTGAAGAACAACCTACTGGGATTTCAAACCTGTGTTTGGGTCTGGGGCAACTGGGTGATGGGCAACAGTGTATGAGTGAGTAATTATGATCTGTTTAAGTGTAAGAGGCGGTGGAGAAGAAAGGGGTGATGAAAAGTTATTTGTTTAGTGTGAAGTAGGTTGGTTGCTTATTTGTCACAGTAAGATGAGAGTTGTGTTTTTAAGCTTGGTCTTTGAATGAATTGTTGCTTGGAATGTGTTGATTGGAAAAGTGATTTCTGATCGCTGATCCGATCTGGTTTTGAATTGTTTGATTTAATTTTGAATTGATTGGAGGTAATAAGGATTTGTGTTGATTTCCTGATTTGAGTTCATCTGGAAACGAAGACAGATGGGATTAATGTGTATATCAGGAACACTTTGGAAAAGAAATATGGATATATGACATTACTAAAATATAACCAAGCAATTGAGAGTTCTTGGGTTAATGGGATATAAATAAATGCATCTACAAGTTGATGGTTTATAAAAATTTAGGTCTGGATGATACTTAAACGATGAACAATGTTGGCAATATACAAAGAATGTGACTTGTTTTTTGGGGGGAAAACATGTGGTTTAAAAATGGTTGGCTAAGTTTTAAAGATGGAGATGTTTCGCAGAACTCTTATGATTATTTATATGAGTGGTGGACTATTCCATGGCGAAGCATTTTTCAGTTTTTATGATTAAGGTTTAAGGTCTTTATGATCTGTTTAGTGTATTTTTCAAAGGAGAGGGTTTTGGTCAATGATGATGCCAAGATTCCGGATGTGGATACTGGGAAACCATCGATGTTGGGGGGAATGAAGATTAATTCAGATTTAGCGTAGTTAAGTTCGAGGAAGCTGATCTGAAGCTAGAATTTTATTTCAGTTAGGCAGTTTGTCAGGATAGAGTGGGTGGTGGTGGAGCACGATTTGGTGGAGATGAAAAAGCTGGATGTCATCGGTGAAGCAGTGGAATTGGAGACCATGGTGCATTGGCTATGGTGCATGACGGATTAAGTGACCAAGGGGGGATAGGTACAGGACGAAGAGGAGGGGGCCAAGAACTGAACCTTGGGGGACACCTTAAGGGGGAGTGAATTGTGGTGATTAAGCTGTTGTAGATGCTGTCAATTTTGCTTTGGATGAATGGTCCAGGAAGGAAGGAGGGTGCAGGTGGCACCAGGTGTGAGTGCACAGGTGTGCACCAACAGGTGTGTGGAGCAAGGTGGTGGTATCCAGGGAGCTGAGGAGTTTGTTCACGTTGTAAAGTTTGTTTATTTAGTTTGTTTATTGTAGAGAAGAGTGCTTTTGGGATTCCGGAGCCAGAGTGGATAATTTGAGGGTAGTAGGTGGAGTAGAGGACATCTTTGCAGTGCTGTAGGTGGTCCTTGTAGGCTTGGGGGTGAACTAATTTGGGTTTAATAGGCACAAGCTGGTCTAAACAGGGTGAGGAGGATGGTGTGATTGATGATGTCAAAGGAGGCGTTGAGGTGAGGAGGATGAAAATGTTGAGGTTGCCGGCATCAGAGGAGAGAAAAGGTCGCTGGTGATTTTGAGGAGAGCAGTTTCAGTACTGTGGCTGGAGCAGAATCCAGATTGGGATGTTTCATACAGGTTATTGGCAGAGTGGTGATGTTTGAGTTGAGTGGCCACAGCACGTTCCAAAATTTTTGACAGAAAGGGTAGATTGGAGATGGGTCTGAAGTTATTTAGGGTGTCAGGGTTTAGTCCAGGGTTTTTCCAGAATGGGGGTGAAGTTTCACGAGTTTTTGGGGAAATCGGTATGTGAAGCTGGATTAAGTTGGAACTGCTTGATGAGCCATGGAGATGGATTGGGTTTTGTTGTTGGTTGTCTGGGAGTTCGGTTGTTGCATTGCCAAAGGTTTCTGTGTGGTGGACACACTGGTTGGCTGTTGTCTTGTGTGACGTGGATGGAGATGTATGTGGCTGCGTGTGGCTGCCTGGAGGGGAAGGCGGCTACAGTGGTTGATATTGGTTGTGGGTTGTCCGGGGTGCTTCGATTTGCATAAAGGGTGAAGATTGGGATATTACATTATTTTAAGTAAGTATATGAGTAATTAGTGGTATGAGTATTAGTTATGAGTTCCAGGTGTTGAGCTAGTTATGCTAGTTATCCAGCTAGTTACGAGTAAGTGATTATTTTAGTAAAATTACATGTTTCGCTGTGTTGTTGATCTGGGGACAAGCTAGTTTGATGGGTACCCTGGGGTCTTCAGCATGTCTATGTGTTTGTCTGGCTGTTACACTAGACTCTGGGATGTGTTTTCATGAGACGAATTTCAGAATTGATGACAATTCAGTGAGTATGGTGGACAACGTGAAGTGGCTGGTGTGAAGGAAGGGGTTGGGAAAGATGGACCCCCTTCACGAATACCCAGTAGGGTAGCTTAATTTCAGACATAACAGTGAGAATCTATTTTGAGCGAATCACAGTGGGTGAGGAAAACATTGTGTGTGACCAGACACCAGAACTGACCAGAATTGAAATTGGAAGTAGACCAGGTTATTTCTATTATTTGTTTATTCGTGAAAATAAATAAATAATAGGGGGAGGTTAATGGAGGTTAATGGTGGTTTGTTTGTGTTAATGGAGGTTAATGGTGGTTTGTTTGTGTTAATTCTAGTTGAAACTCTCACTGAAGTAATTTTCGTTTATTTTTATTTTTTGATTCGATTTGAGAGTTGAGATGATTGATTTTTTATTAATTTTATAATTTTATTTTTATTGATGTTGGAAACAGGTAATGGGATGCTGAGAGAAGGATGGAATTTAATTTGAATTGGACTGGATTAAATGGGATTGAATTTAAAAATTGAATATTGAATAAAATTGGATCCACTTGGAAAAAAGTGGATTAGGAAATTGGAGACCTGTAGACCAGGCGCTCCCAGGAGACTTGTGGATCAGGTGTTCCACCAGAGGAAAAAGACCAGGTGTTCGTGGAGCACTTCACCTGCAAGAACGCCTTGGAACCAAGGTGGAAGGGACCAGTCCAGGTGTTGCTGACTACACCAACGGCAGTCTTTTGCGAGGGCAAGACTTCGTGGATCCACGCCACGCACTGTAAGTTGGCCATACAAGCACCAGACACTACACCACAGAAACCACAGTAAGGATGGGCCTAATCATAGGTACAATACTATTGATAGCGACAGCAGCTAGGGGAAACTCCGATTCCAATAGATGCGAAAACGAAACCCGACACCTCACCGTAACATGGGGACAAAGAGTATCACTACCATGTTTCGAACAGAAAGCCCTGCACACAAATTGGGTGAACATAAATTGGCTAGCACTGTCGGCAGGGCCTGGACGCGTTGGCATGGTACTACAAAAGCAACGAGAGTTCCGGGAAGACGGGCAAGCTAGCATTAAGACCTTGGCCCAACCAGGATACAAATGGGGAACCCCTGATTTTAAGCTACAAACACGCACACGCCTAGGGAAAGACATGGCCATGCAGGTCCGGTGCAGCGTCTGGACCCCTGGCGCGGCCGGTGGCGAAAGGAACTACATACCATGCATCGAATACATACTCACACCGCAACCCCAGGATAAGGCCCCAAAGAGGGGGGAAAACACATATTGGAAAGTGGCCAGGGAGGTGGCAACAATTCAAAATAGGACACACCGCTGGTCGTGCATGCGCTTTCCCCAAGCAGGCACCACAGGAATACACATGATAGTGCTACCTCTGTCCCTCAATGACCTCTGCTCACAACCTATCGATTCCCCATGTTTAGTCACCACACTGGAAAGAGAAGGGGTTGACAACGGCAAGAGTTGCAATCGACAATTTAATTATCGCCCGTCAATGATTGCCCATGTGGCCGAGAGGCCTGCCCCCGTCTGGGTCAAACCACAGAAAGGGAGGGTCTGCCTCCAGGGTTCCGGCCACTTGCGTATGGGAGAATCAGAATGCGCCTACACTCTCCCCGGGAAGCTGGGACAAGGGAGCTCGGGGATTACATTACGAATAGTACTGCAAGATAAACGCAACCACAACATAACGGCTATAACATTCTCTAGGGGGGTTAGTAGGATTAATGGGGTGGTAAAGGGACTCCAGTGCTTATCCACCCACCTGGTCCCACCCCATGGGACAATGTTTATATGCGGCGACAAGGCTTACCCCTATTTACCAAATAATTGGGGGGGCACATGTTATCTGGGTTCAGTCCTTCCTGACGTTGAGATACTGGATGAGCTAGACCCAAAGTCCTTGGACAGGCGTTATAAGAGGTCAGTCATGAACGAAGATGGAACCACTAAACTACACGGGAGTCTATGGGAAAAGGTGTTTGGTTTCTTCTTCCCAGGAGCGGGCACAGTCATGGATAGTTTCCGGATAGACAAATTGGCTTTGGCCCTAGAAAAGGTGGCAAACGACACCGCTACGGCTCATGACATACTATTGGACACGGTAATTCACATGCGTACAATGGTGATGCAGAAGTGAGACTAAGGGAAACTAGCCACGCCCTGACGATCGATCGGATCGCGCGCGAAAATTCTTATACATTTAGCTGGCTCACTGACTGGTTCCAGGGATGGACGGGCACCATAGTGAAGTGGTTATTGACCGCACTGGCTGTGATAATCGGGGTAGTAATTTGGGGGGCACTAATGAAATCTCTAGTCCTCCTCTGTATGAGAAAGTATTTTACAGGATGGAAAGTGAAGAAGCCGCCGACAACAACTATGGCTCTGACCACAGAGGCCGTCGACCTGAACGGGTCCTTCAACAAGGCAGTTGCGACCAGCGCTCCAGAAAATTGTATTGAATTTTGTGACGACTGTGATACTTGTGTGGATCCCATGTGGGAACTGGCTGCTGCCTGTAACGGTGTATGTGATGACTGTGATACTTGTGCTATAAACCCCTTGCGTGTACTGGCTAACGCTGCTTATGTATTACAAGCTGACAGCTGCACGCCCCCTTCCGACCCAACTATGGATCTGATTGCGACACTGGGTCTGGCGGTTGAGGGACCCGACGCGGATGTCCTAGACCCGCAAGCCGACCAGGCGCCCATGGGAGACTTTGACATAAAGGAAGTCCCTCTCTTTTCTTCAAATGTTTCGGATCTCTTTGATCCAAATGTTTCGGATCTCTTTGATCCACATGTTGCGGATCTCTTTGCTTCAAGTGATTCGGATTCGGATTTTTACGCTCTGTACCCTGACCAGGAAATTGAGACACAAGATACTGACGACATTTTGTATTCCCCAGAACAGCAACACGTGAGGGACCTCATGGGCATGACCGTTGATTAACTTCGAAGATCTGCAAGGACTGCGTCTGCAAAGGGTGGGGGGAGCCAGTTCCGCAGGGGAAGTGATGCACCCTCTGGCGGAGCAGAACCTCATCTGGACCAGACGTCTTCGTTGTGGATCCGAAACGTTAATGAACTTTCATGTTTTGAGCCCTCAGGCTCCGAGCACGCACCACACGACACGTTCGCCAAATGCACGGGCGAGGCGCTTTGGGCGCACGATATGCCCTTGGGAGATACCCGCATTACACAATTATTTTTTCAATACCCGCATTACACAATTATTTTTCAATAAAGCCCGATGTGGCACGTTGTCTCTTAAGATACTTTGTCTCGACGAGACAAGAGGAAGGAATGTCAAGTAGTAGATTTGTTATTGCCTAAAGTTCAGTTATAGACGTTGGGTGCTAATGTGTTATGATTTATATGATGTCTAAAAATGCTATTTCATAAAGTAAATAAAGGGTTTTTGCTTCGTTTTAGTTTTGGATGCTGAACAAATTGTATACGTGTGCTTTTTTCGAGGCTGGTCGTAAAACCACGCCCACATGCGCTTGTTTTAGCGTAATGCTAGTAGAATGACATGATCGTTAACCATATATATTTTGTTTTAATCTCAGCAACGCATGACTCTGTATAAACATGCTTTGGATTACTCATGTACACAAACCCATAAAATATATGGGTTTGTTTGGCTAAGCATACACTCTCCTCATTGTGAGTTACATTTCTGTTTTCTCGGAGCCCAGAGAAACATTTGGTCCAAATGATAAGGACGGGCTGACTCCCCCGAATGATAACGGTGGGAGGAACCTCTCCCAGTGTTGTTTGTTCCCTCGGAGATTTCCTGATAAAACGTGTCCCTATATAAATGGACTGGGAATCAATGTGTTTCCAGGAAGGCTTGACGTGGCATGAGACTGGCTCTTGCTATAGATGTCTTGGCTTCCTCCGGATCTGTATAAGTTGGTTCTTTAATAAAGCTGCGCCATTCCAGGCTATTGTGGACTTCTTTTGCAAACGAAGAGCTGATTCTTCACATATATACACACAAACACATATATACACACAAACACATATATACACACAAACACATGTATACATATATACACACAAACACATATATACACACAAACACATATATACACACAAACACATATATACACACAAACACATGTAAACATATATACACACAAACACATATATACACACAAACACATATATACACACAAACACATGTATACATATATACACACAAACACATGTATACATATATACACACAAACACATATATACACACAAACACATGTAAACATATTGTTACAGACGCGGTTTTGGATGTTAGTTTACCGAGCGGTTTGGTATGACCGCGTCTGCACAGTTTACCCGATTATACTCGAACGTTGGCCGAGTCGCGCTACGCTAAATCAATTAAGGAAAGGACACAACGGCTGGGTTAGATGACACGACACCAGGGGTACAGTTCTCAAGACCTCCGGAAGAGGTTATAATATTTGTATGCGGAACGTTTAGATTACAAGGACAAGAGGGACAGCATAGGAAGGTGGGCACTTAAACACACTTATCTTATTCCCGACAGACCACAGATAAACGGGACAAGGCTGACTCACACAGGGATTGATGGCAAGGAAGGGCAGGTAGTCGATGGACAGCACAAGGTGCACCTTGGCTCAGGGACAGGATAGCGCGGTCCAAAAGATGCAGGGAGGTATCTCAGCGCTCGGAGGTGGCGACTTCTCTCTTCAAGCTGGGGGCGCATCTGACGTCACGTCCGGTAAGTGGCTGTGTATATCCAGCGGGGAGTGACACGCCCTCGGCTCGTTAGCTCCGCCCCAGATGGAATCGGCCCGCCGCTTCTTATTGGGTGCGGGGGGGTTACCGGGCTCCGCCCTTGACGAGGAGCTGACAGCCAGCCCCTTCGTGGTAACCCCGTAACCTGGAGGTAACCTGGAGCACATGGGCAATGGCGGCTAACCGAGCCGGAGTGAGGACGCACACTCCCCGCGCGCTGTTGTTGTAGTTGTTGTTGTTGTTGTAGTTTCATGAGGAAGATGGGAGGAGGTATGGGGAGGTCCTAAACTCACTACTGGTGCCATACAATCACATTCTGGTGCAACGAAGAGTCAGAATTAATGGAAACGAGTCCTTAACTGACATAGACTAAGAATAACTAGCAAGATGTCCTATAGTTGTCTACGTGAGATGCGGTGAACCTGGGCACGACATTTAATGGGGGAAAAAGGGGAAGGTCGGTTCTACAGAGTGTTGTTTACAGACAATGGGACTAGGGAATGGGGGATTGGGGATAGTTGGGGAGTATTGGGGAAATAGGGGAATATTTACAAGCGGATATGGATGGAGGCCAAATCCCATATCCGCAACATTGCACCCTTCTCTACCCTCGGGGCGTCCCGACCCGATAAATTTTTACCTACTTTAGTGTGGCACTCAGATGTAGTTCCCTCTACTATTAACTCTACCCTGAGTGTGACAGTTTTACAGATATTCACAAATGAGTAAATATGTCCCCCTGCGACGTTGCACCCTTCTCCTCACAGAAACACACCCACAGGATAACCGAATCGCGGAAAGAATTCTCAAACTAAACATACAGCCGGTAGGGAGCGTTATTTACATAAGACTACACTGATATTTACACTACGATCCAGGACCTGTTTTTGGAGGAACACATGCAGATGTTATGCATAGAGAGAGCACGCATGCCAGCATCGATACACCAACCCACGAGTGCTCTGTGGCCTTACGGCCTTTAATAATGTGCAGAGCACCCCGTTCAAGCACCAAAAGCACCACCCCATAACACAGTCAGCACCATCCGGTGCACCAATAAAGTGTTCAACAATCACCGGTGGTGTCGCAGCCGGCCGATGTTCTGCCGCTGGTCTTGCCTTCATGTGGTGCACTTGGCCTTCTGGCTTCTTTCAAAATAAAGAAAGGCGCCAACCGCGTCCATTTCTGTATTGTGGCCGTCAGGGGGCCAACTAAAAGTGGTTCACCTGTATGGCATAGGTGCCACGTTGACCCATAGGTCCATCCACGGGTGGTGCTTGCCCGCAAGAGAACTGCGGTCCATGGTGGGCGGCCACAAAATATTGCGGTCCATATGGTGTATCGATCCCGGCAGCAAGCAGCGAAAGTGCAGGCCCACAACTGCGGAGCCAGCACCTCTCTCTCCTCTCTCTCTGCCCCAAAGCCAGATCCTCGGAGGTGGGAGACAAAAGAAGAAGACAATTGAGTAAGGTGGTAAGGGCGCAAAAGTGCACGCAATACAAGGTGATGCACACTGGGGGCACATGGGAACCAGGTGAGACAGGTACGTTCCTACCGTACGCCCCCCCCCCCCCCACCAGGTAACCTACATTGCCCCTCCCTTACCCCTTACTGTATCCACAAAACACAACACTACCCATAAACATCTACTTTACAAATCAACAAACGTCCCTACTGTCTTCCCCGTTCCTCCCATAAACCAAATTCGTCTTCTCTCCCTCCTAACCAATCAAATTTGCCATTTTCAACTCTCATCAAAATTTGCCATCTCCAACTCAACATCATAATTTGCCATCACCAATTCATCATCAGTCCCTCCTAGGGAGGGAGAGATGGAATCACCCCAATGTCTCATCCACGTCGTGATGCGTCTCACCAATCCACACAGCAATTCTCATTTCCTGCACACAGAACAAAGAAACACAGGTGTGGAGTCATCATCATCACCACAGGTAAGTGGCTGCGTATGGTGCGACAGGTTCACCAATCCTAACTATTTCCTAAATGACTTTAACAACTTTACACTACCCGGGGTCTTTCTCCTGCCAAACCATTGGCCCTCTTACACTATGGGTTCTAAAAACCAATTCCCATTGACCAAACTGTGGTGCTTTTCAATTTGGGGTCTCACTCCCCCGATTCATCTCTCGGTGCCCTCGTACAATTTCTGGGCTGCGACGTGTAGCTCTCCTAGCCGGTCTACCCACCTGCACACCTCCACCACTGTAGTTGCCTCCGAGCTTACCTGCTCCTTACCCTAACCTAACTACCTGGGGAAGACCCTCTGGCGCTCTCCCCACTCGGTGCCCTCTCTGGCACTGGGCTACCCGGGTCCGTCCTCCGGATCCTCGGGCCCCACTGACACTAACGGCTCCCAGAGCCCACCTGCGGCCTCACCTGGCCGACATCCTCACAGTGGTGGAGTGCCCAACCAACGACACACACTAACAGGCTACACGCCCAGCCATTTCCACAACACTAATGCACCCATCCACAATACCATTCTGCAATCGCATCACAAATGCCAATATCCAACCACAATTTACCTATACCCTCTACCTAACACTTACACTACCCGCCCCGGGTACTCGTGAAAGGGGTCCACTCTTCCCCCATCCACACCTTCGCACCATGCACACCACTCCGTACCACTTACTCCAACTCTCTCCACACCACTCATTCTCTGCTCCATATATTCCACACACCTGTACTTGCACACCTGTGCTCTCACACCTGGCGCCACCTGCACCCTTCTCTCCCCAAGCGCATTCGCGCTGATCCACAACACTCACTACTCATCCACTGCTCCACACACCTGTTCAGTTGCACACCTGTGCAATCATACGCACGACCATATTGGTCACCACGTACACCGGGTCCTCTTCCTCTTCGCTTCTCCTCCATCACCTGCGAATCCCTCATCCGGTTAATGAGCACATCATCACGATCCAAACACAGACTTTGGACCAATTCTTTTATCTCCTCTTTTATCTCTTTCTTATCCCCTCTCCGTCGCTTCTTAATTTCGCTCACCCCTTCTTCCACTTCTTCTAATTTCTGCTTCACCTCTTTTATTTCCCGGTACGTCTCCTCAAGCTCGTCCTCCAAGGCTACCTTGACCGTTTCCATGTGCGTCCTCACCTGCCGGTCCTTCGTCTCAATTACCTCTGTCACCTCGTCCAACCTCGTTGTCAGTCCCTCACGTACCATCTGACATTCCCTCTTCGTCGCTATCAAGTCATCTTTTAGTTCTTTCTGTGTCGCCTTTAACCCTCCTAGTACCGCAGTATTCCTTTGTACCTGCTCCACTAACTCAGTCTGTCCCACCGTCAGCTGTTCCACCTCCTGCGTCAGGTCCTCTATGCCCCCTTGTAACTTTACAGTCCCCGTTCTCACCTCCTTCTCCATGCGCTCCTTACAGTGCCTCACCTCCTCGCGCACTCCTCCGACCTCCTCACTCACTCCTCTTCTGATCTCCTCTCCCATCACTTGCATCTCCTGCCCAGATGCCACCCTCATCTGCTCCACTTCCTCCCTGTGAGCATCCAGTTTAGTTTCTACCCCCATTCTAACCCCCTCTATCTGCTGCCCCATTTGTTTAACTTCCCTTTCCGCTTGGTCCCTCATGTCCCTCAATTTGCCTTCCATCCTGTTTTCTAACCCCTCTAACCCATTTTTCACTCCCTCTATCTGATTCTCCTGGGCAGCCATTCTATTTTCCACCCCCATTAACCCATGTTTCACCCCTTCTAATTTCTTGTCTAATCCCTCACCGGTACCCCTCGCTTCGTCCCTCATTACCCCCATTTGGTTTCCCAACCGCTCACTATCAGCCCTCATTCCCACAATTTGGTCTCCCATTCGTTCCATAAGGGCCCTCATTTGCAGGAGGAAAAGGTTCGAATCCACCAGCGGCGCTACCACGGTCGCGGGCGTGGTCGCCGTGGCCATGTGTGAGGCGCCATTTTGTGCGTCTGCTACCCTCACTGCTTCGCTCTCCTCATGTCCCTCAATTTGGTCCTGGATCGACCCTGCCTCACTCTCCTCTACCGGAACCCAGCCGTCTTGGTCTGCCATAGCGCGACTTTCAAAATTCGGGTTTTTATTTTTTTTGTAAAACACAATCAAATTTCGCCGTTATAATTTCGAGCGCGTGAAACGCGCTCCGGATCGAATCCCACTTCCCGACACCAAATGTTACCCTAATGGTACAATTGGTGTTCCAAAATTTGGGCCTAACAAATTTAGTCCCAGGTCCGAATCCAACTCCTCGACACCAAATGTTACAGACGCGGTTTTGGATGTTAGTTTACCGAGTGGTTTGGTATGACCGCGTCTGCACAGTTTACCCGATTATACTCGAACGTTGGCCGAGTCGCGCTACGCTAAATCAATTAAGGAAAGGACACAACGGCTGGGTTAGATGACACGACACCAGGGGTACAGTTCTCAAGACCCCCGGAGGAGGTTATAATATTTGTATGCGGAACGTTTAGATTACAAGGACAAGAGGGACAGCATAGGAAGGTGGGCACTTAAACACACTTATCTTAATCCCGACAGACCACAGATAAACGGGACAAGGCTGACTCACACAGGGATTGATGGCAAGGAAGGGCAGGTAGTCGATGGACAGCACAAGGTGCACCTTGGCTCAGGGACAGGATAGCGCGGTCCAAAAGATGCAGGGAGGTATCTCAGCGCTCGGAGGTGGCGACTTCTCTCTTCAAGCTGGGGGCGCATCTGACGTCACGTCCAGTAAGTGGCTGCGTATATCCAGCGGGGAGTGACACGCCCTCGGCTCGTTAGCTCCGCCCCAGATGGAATCGGCCCGCCGCTTCTTATTGGGTGCGGGGGGGTTACTGGGCTCCGCCCTTGACGAGGAGCTGACAGCCAGCCCCTTCGTGGTAACCCCGTAACCTGGAGGTAACCTGGAGCACATGGGCAATGGCGGCTAACCGAGCCGGAGTGAGGACGCACACTCCCCGCGCGCTGTTGTTGTAGTTGTTGTTGTTGTTGTAGTTTCATGAGGAAGATGGGAGGAGGTATGGGGAGGTCCTAAACTCACTACTGGTGCCATACAATCACATTCTGGTGCAACGAAGAGTCAGAATTAATGGAAACGAGTCCTTAACTGACATAGACTAAGAATAACTAGCAAGATGTCCTATAGTTGTCTACGTGAGATGCGGTGAACCTGGGCACGACATTTAATGGGGGAAAAAGGGGAAGGTCGGTTCTACAGAGTGTTGTTTACAGACAATGGGACTAGGGAATGGGGGATTGGGGATAGTTGGGGAGTATTGGGGAAATAGGGGAATATTTACAAGCGGATATGGATGGAGGCCAAATCCCATATCCGCAACAATATATACACACAAATACATATATACACACAAACACATGTATACATATACGTATACACACAAAGACATGTATACATATATATACACAAACACATGTAAACATATATACACACAAACACATGTATACACACAAACACATATATGCACACAAACACATGTATACATATATACACACAAACACATGTAAACATATATACACACAAACACATGTAAACATATATACACACAAACACATGTATACAAATATACACACAAACACATATATACACACAAACACATATATACGTTCACACACACATATATATATACATATATACACATACATATACATACATATGTACAAACATACATATACACATATACATATACACATACATGCACATACACATACAAATGCATATAAATATAAAAGAAAAATGTGTGACACTAGCGAGAAGCGGAATAGCAAACGAGTCACATCTGTGCTGCATTACACTGGCGCAGGAGCATTCTTTCATTGTGGCAAAAAAAAACCTTTTGATTACAAATTAATTATTACAAATGATTACAAGATTACAAATGAACTAAAGGAGCCAGCTTTATTTGAAGACACAGGCATTATTCCTCAAGTTTGTGTTATATCAAACAGGAAAGAAACAAAGCATCTCTAGTTGCCTGTGCAAAGCTTTACTGAAAAACGTACAACGGTAATTCATGGCCATTTGCTTAACTATATATCGCTGTTGTCGGCATTACATCTGGTCATGTGGCATTGGGCATTAGTAATCTCAGAAAGAGAAATTACTTTGGTGAGAATGACATCGGTCGTTGAATTACAAGCTCATCATTCGAATTGAAGTAGAAATTAGAAACATCTGCAGTTGACCGACAAGAATCCAAGGACAAACTAACAACCCAAAGAAGGCCCTGGAAGAAGTAGAGAAAGGCAGATGATAATGGAGAGATGAAAGTTAAATATTTTCTGGAGCACAATGGCCTTAAATATCGTTGACGTCATGCGTTTGCAGATATTATGCCATTTGAGATGTCATGTTGTGCTGTGTATAGCTTACACTGGCCAGATTTCCTACTTGGGATTAGCTGAACAATTCACACTACCTGTCATAGGTGAAAACACTGACACGGTCGTAAGGCACAGGCGCGATGTGTCAAATGGCCTCTGGTTATTATTTTTTTGCACAAGACCGTCTCGCATGATTGAGCACAAAAGCCACGCAGACTTCATTCCACGGATGATGAAGGCGTGAAGCAATTTCATAATTCTAATCAATGGAGGTGGCAATGGTGAGAGGAGCTGCAAATCCTTTAATTTTCTTCTTATGAGCAATTGGGGAGAATTGTCCTGCCCGAATCAACTCCTTACCTCAAATAAATTCATACACACAAACTATGTTTTAAAAAAATCATAGTTCTCTCAAATATTCACTGGCAGGGTCAATGACATTAAAGCATACGAAAATTATAAGCTGTTATTAACTCGTGGTTTCACAATATTTATCTCACAATGATGGACATAAATTGCTCCAGTTAATAGTTATCTCTGGTTTACCCCTGCTATTAGTGTAGAGTACATTTTGCTGAAATAGCCTCATGGTTATAGGCCCCCCAGAGTCTAATAAAGAAAGCCCCGGGAACCCGAACTCCTCCGTCCGTGCTGCTCGAGCATGGAACATCCCACCAAAAATAAAGGAAAATGTCTACACATGGCGTCGTCTGCAGTAGATAAGTCTTCCCCCCCCCCCCCCCCCCCAACCATGAGGGAGGAAAAGTCCTGTGCCAGTGAAAGTCAGCACAGATGTTAGTCCTTTTCCAAGTAATTTCCAGATCTTCCAGACATAGATCCCTTTGAGCATTGATTTAACAACAGCATCAGAAGCACAGTAAAAAAAAATTGCCGGAGTTATTTAAATGCAGATAATCAAGTGTTATGCATTATGTGGGAGGTCCAAAATATTTTATGTCTTTATCTCGCAGCCTGGTGTTGGCTTAGCGGCTAGGGTGCCAGATTAGGATCCGAGGATCCTGGGTTCGAATCCCGGTCGATCGCTGAATTAACGCCAGGGGGGTTGACTCAGCCTGTCATCCTTCCCAGGTCGGCAAATTGAGTACCAGTTCACTGGTAATTCCCTGTTTGTCGTAAAAGGCGACAAACAGGGTTGGTGGCAGGAAGGGCATCCGGCCGTAAAACATTGCTTCAAAAAGGGGACCAACAAAAACAACAACAACCACGGTGCCCGAAAAAGGCCAACCCCCGCTTTGCGGGGTAAAATGGCCTCTAAAGGTGGTTTTTATATCTCGCCTTCACTGGAATGGTGACCACGAATCCCTGTTCCATATGAGCGCTTTTTTTTCTTTTTTTTTTTGTATACAAGATCGAGGCTTGTGTAGGATCAATCACAAAAAAAAAAAACCGGACACACAAAACATACAATAAAGGGAGCGGGAGACAAGATCGGGAGAGAGAGGGAAGCACACAAGTACAACAGCAGAGAACCGGGACATCGGAGGATCTGTGGGAGGAAGAGGGCTTGGGGGGAGGAGGCATGGGAAGGCAGGGTTGAGGTATAAAACACATGGACACTGCTCGAAGTTCCAGGATTTGAATTAACGGGGGTAGAAGAGATCAAGGTTTTGGATGGGGGAAAACAAGAGATGGTGGTGAACAGCTGTTTTTGAGACCTGGAGGGAGGAGTGGGATTGAAGAGAGTGAAGGAGTTTGTTCCAGAGGTGGGAGTAAAGAGGAATGAAGGAGTGAAGATCTTTCACGGATCGCAACTAACCTGGAATTAATCTTTTAATTTTGATACATTATGTATGCGAAGGTAAAGTACACTTCTGGCAATCTGTGAAAGATACGTAACTGGCCAATTCTAAATCTAGTGTGGCCGATACACTGCTGTTCTCAGCTTCAGGCAGCCTGAACGTTTTCGTAACCTTTGTAGCAATGCCAGCAACCAACCTCCCTCACACACGCCCTCTCCCCTTCCCTCCTTGGGAAAGTTTCTAGTGCATTCAGCATGAAGTGGATTCCCCCAGAGTTTAGCAGGAAAGCCATCCCATTTAGGATTACATCCAAATATCATCTCTTAACTACTTAACTATTCAGAACAATGAACTATTGGGTCACACCATCACTTGCTGCAAATTTCCTGACCTACAGAGAGAAGCTGCCTTGCACTCACCGTATTCAGGCATTCATTTTACATTTAACAGGCTGTCTGAATTGTAGCCGAGAAAGAAGAAATTTGAAGTTAGAGTGCACTTCCACCCTAACTGCAATGGGTAGTTCTACTATGTCTTGCACATTGGGAAGGGTAGTGCAATCTGGGGATAGCACAATGTGTGAAACCTGGGCATCAGTTCATTAATGCCCATCTTGGGCACCATACCATATAAACATTGGTCATTGCTACTGAGGCAGGGCATGTGAAAAGCGAGGAAGGTGGTCTACCCGATAAAAGGTTGACGTCCCTACACGGTTTCCGGTTTCCGGTTCCTCGGGCGAGTGAAGCCTACTTCGAGCTCTCCACGGCATCGAAGTTTAAGTGTTTTCCCATTCTTGTCTTTGTCAAATTTCCACTGGTTATTTTGCTGTGTACGTGTTATTGTGTGTTTCTGGTTGGTATTGGTTTGTAATTCGTACAAACTTGTGTGTAGTTAATCGTTTTCTGAGTCGTACCTCGTACGCGGCCTGGTAACTTGGGGCTTCCCTCCCCCCGTCGGTGTTTTGTCGGTTTGGGTTATTTCCTTCGCTGTATTGCTTGTTTCTTTTATTTTATTTTCTCCCCCTCTCCCTAGACAAAGAATTCTATATTGATTCTTTCTCTCCTCCCGGACACGTGCTTGTTCGCTCTCCTCCTCGTCTCGGCTTGTGCCCCGCCCCCTGTATCTCGTTTCTCTTCTGCCTCTGCTCCTTCCTTCTCAAATCCACGTTCTCGCTTGGAGACTTTTCCCAGATTGTTTTTCATGGTTTTCATGGTTCTGTTTGGATATTGTTGGAATATGTTTAAAGCGCAGCCGTGATGCTGACGCCCCCCCCCCCCCCCCCCCCCCAGAATTTCCATGTTTTAAACGTTTCCCAGTGTGTACCCTGGTCAGAATAGGTACACCGTAGCCCTGCGTGTCGTAAGAGACGACTAAGAGGGTTGGCGTCAGGAAGGGCATCCGGCCATAAAAACATTGCCTCAAAAAGAGAACCATGACAATTACAACTACATATTGGCAGGGTGCAGCCCGAAGTGGAGATCGGTTTCTGAGGTTTGGGACATGGAATGTAGGGACAATGACAGGGAGATCAGGAGAAGTGGTGGAAGTATTGGTCAGAAGAAGAGTGGACATATGTTGTGTGCAAGAGACGAGATGGAAGGGAAGTGGTGTGAGAATGGTGAAGGGTAGGCAGGGACAGAAATACAAGTTTGTGTGGCAAGGGTGCCCGGAGAGCGTAAATGGTGTTGGTGTCCTGTTTTCTGAGGAGTTTGTAGACAGTGTGGTGAGTGTGACTAGAGTGAGTGATAGGTTGATGATGGTGAAAATGATGATTGGAAAGCTCTTGGTGAACGTCATCTCGGGATATGCTCCGCAGGTTGGTCGAAGCAATGAAGAGAAGGACAAGTTCTGGTGTGCGATAGAGAAGCTGATGGAAAACGTGAAAGATGAGGAAGTTGTTGTGGTGGGAGGAGACCTGAATGGACATGTGGGAAGGAGTATGGATGGTTTCGAGGGAATTCATGGGGGTTACGGATATGGTGTGAGAAATGGAGAAGGTGAAAGGATTTTGGAGTTTGCTGATGGAGCTGATTTGTTGATTTGTAATACTCAGTTCCAGAAAGAGGATAATAAGCTTGTTACATACACGTCAGGTGGGTCGACGACAACCGTTGACTACCTGATGGTGCGTAGGCGAGATAGGGGGCACCTCCGGGACACAAAGGTGATCCCGGGGGAGGAGGCTGTTTCACAGCACCACTTGGTTGTCTGCGACATAAGGGTGAAAGGTGCGAGGAGAGCTCGGCGGGTGAAGTACCAACCAAGAATGAAGGTGTGGAGGTTGAAAGAGGTGACAGTAAGGGAGGCATTAAAAGAGAGGCTGAGTAGGGTAGAGGATGATGTGGTTGAGCTTGAACGTGGTTGGATGTCAATGAAAGCTAGTCTGTTGGGAGCCATTGGTGAGGTATGTGGGTGGACAAAAGGACCACCGAGGCACTCGGAAACATGGTGGTGGGATGATGAAGTTGGAAAGAGGATTGACGAGAAGAGGAAGAAGTTCAAAGAGTGGCAGAAGGCGAAGGGTACGGGAGCAGAAACAGCAGAGCATGAAAGTTATAAGGCAGCCAGGAAGGCTGCAAAGAAAGAGGTCGCAAAGGCGCAGGAGGCATGTAGGAAAATGTTCGGAGAACGCTTGGATTCGGAAGAGGGTCAGAAAGCAGTATTCAGGATTGCAAAGCACATAGCGAAAGAGAGGTGTGATGTGATGGGGGTGAGTTGCTTGAAGGATGAAGTGGGACAAATCGTTGTCGACCCAGATGGAATTAAAGGAAGATGGAAAAGATATATGGAAATGCTGTTGAATACAGAGAATGAATGGGATGGCAACATAGAGAGTAACCCAGTTTTAGGACCGGCAGAGAAGATAACTGAGAAGGAAGTTGAGGAAGCGATAAAAGCAATGAAGAGTGGAAAAGCGGGAGGGCCGACGGGAGTTGTGGGAGATATGTTGAAGGCAGCAGGAAGTTGGGGTGTGAAGAGAATGACAGAGATCTGTAATCTGGTGGTGAAAGAACGCCGCATTCCAGTGGATTGGGAACTGAGTACCCTCGTCCCTCTATACAAGGGGAAAGGTGACCCTCTGGAGTGTGGCTCGTACCGAGCGATAAAGTTATTGGAGCATGGAATGAAGGTATTGGAAAGGGTGTTGGAGAGGATAAGGAAGAAAGTGAAGATCGACGAAATGCAGTTTGGATTTATGCCAGGAAGAGGAACGACAGATGCGCTTTTCATTGTGAGGCAGTTGCAGGAGAAGTACATGGAGAAGAGGAAGAAGTTGTTTTTTGGGTTTGTTGATCTGGAGAAAGCATTCGATAGGGTTCCACGCAAAGTATTGACATGGGCATTGAGGAAGTTAGGAGTGGAGGAATGGTTGATCAGAGTAGTGATGGCAATGTACAAAAGAGCGCACACAGCTGTAAGGACGAAGGACAGGAACAGTGGTGAGTTTGAGGTGAAGGTGGGAGTGCATCAGGGGTCGGTACTAAGTCCACTACTATTTGTAGCTGTGATGGAGGTGCTGGCTCAGAACATAAAGGAGGGTTTACCGTGGGAGTTGTTGTATGCAGATGATCTGGTGTTGATTGCGGAAAGTATGGATGGACTGAAGGAAAAGATGAACAAGTGGAAGGAATGTATGGAGACAAAAGGTCTGAAGGTGAATATCGGAAAGACGAAGGTGATGGCAAGTGGTAAAGCATGTGGTGAGGTGGAAAGAACTGGGAAGTGGCTGTGTGCTGTGTGTAGGAAGGGTGTCGGAGTGAACTCCATTCAATGTACAATGTGCGCTGAGTGGGTTCATCAAAAATGTAGTGGTCTGAGAGGGTCATTTACCAGTGTGGCAGCTACATTCAAATGTAAGGTGTGCACAGAGGGAGCTGCAGATGGAGGAAATGTTGAGTTGGATCTTGGAGACGGCGTGAAGCTGGAAGGTGTGAAAACATTTTGCTACCTCGGAGACATGCTGAATGGAGAAGGTGGATCAGACTCAGCAACGGTTGCTAGAGTGAGATGTGCATGGAAGAAGTTTCGGGAACTGAGTGGCGTGCTGATGAGGAGGAGAGTGTCGCTGAAGCTGAAGGGAAAGGTGTATGCTGCATGTGTGAGAAGTGTTATGATTTATGGGAGCGATACATGGGTAATGAACGTAGAGCAGCAACGAAGGCTGGAAAGGGTGGAAATGCGAATATTGCCTGTGATTGATGCTGTGAAGAGGAACAGGTTGAGATGGTTTGGTCATGTGTTGAGGAAGGATGAAAGTGACTGGTTGAGAAGAGTGATGGAAATTGATGTCGAAGGACGTAGAGGACGGGGAAGACTGAGAAAGACTTGGCTAAAGATGGTGGAAGAAGAAATGCGGGCAAGGGGGTTAACAAGGGGAGATGCAGAAAATAGGGCAAAATGGAGAAGATTGTCATGGGGACCGCAAGGCTAACCCCCGCTCTAGCAGGGAAAATGGCCTTAAAATGCATGTTGTTGTCCCTACACAGTCATCACCTCTGGATAAATCTAAGACGATGCTACCGCCAACTCTTTAATAACTTGAGCCGGATCTTAACGCCCAATGTTGGTTTACTGTGCCGGTGAATTAAGCGTGGGAGATGGGGAGATAATCAATGAGAAAATAGCGGAACACTGAAACGTCAAAATTACACACAGATGGCATGTAATTCAACACAGATGAAACACGTATACATTTGCCCTTACACTTACGTGATCATACCTGTTACGGCGCATTTACAACAATCACTTTCCACAAACTATAATACTGGATCCATGTACACCCGAGGAATGGCAGAGAGTAGGGTAGAGGGAAGAGATCATAGAGGAAAATGAGAAAAAATGGGGACTATGACGTGCCCTCAGCGAACCTGAGGTCTCTCCAGTTGAAACGACTGTTCCCACGGCTCGGTGCTCCAATTCGCTCCTCGTGCTACACTCGTGTGGCGAAGGTCTGATAGACTGGGATCTGTACCAGAGCCTGTCCGACCTGCATGTTTCGAGGCTCCAGGATGACTTCTCAAATGCACATATATAAGCTAGCGAGTGAGGTACCCATGCATAATCTCCCAAAAAAATTATGAGAAATTTTATGAAAATTCCCACCCAGGTTAGGATAAATGCAGGGATTCCAAAATCTGCACAGAAAGTTTTGTGGGGCTGGCCCCAAAACTGCGGGAGTAGTACTGTGTAAAGTCAATGTCCATTCAATGATTATTATAAAAGCTGATATTACAATTGAATGTTTCCACATGCGGTAAATGGCGAAACTGCTAATGCTGATCCCATGAATGTATTTACATGCGGAGAGAGGGAGAGAGAGCAATTTAGTACGAGTGGAAACTCAAAATCATAATTGTATTTCAGAAATTTATGAAACCTCCCACGCATGTTCGGACACCCGCTGGCACCCCAAAAGCTTCCACTTAAAGTTTAGCACGGCTCGCCCCAAAACTGACGGAATAGTTTGGAGATGCACAGACAGGCAGTCCTACTTTATTATATACTATCGAGGTACCCGTGCTGCACCCAGATGGGAGCCCAAGTGCAAACAGTCAATGCGGAAACGACAAATGTCAAACCATGAACAAATAAATTCCAGATTCCTGTGCCACCTTCAGTCGAACGTCAAGCATGGACAGCCGGTTCGTGAAGAACTTGGGCAAAAACCTTACTGCAGCGGACCCCACCAGAAGGTGGGAATGTTTCTATATGTGGTCAATGGTGAAACTGCAAATGCCGAATCCACGAATGCGACGAATAATTGCGGCATCTGACGGGTGGAAACCCTCACATCATTTCATCCTTCACCTTTAAACTTGATCTCTCTAAATTTTCATTCCAAACAGCAACATTCCAATCACAAATTAATACTACTAGCAACGGTACCCGCCCTATGGGCGGGGCTTCAATTGGGAAGCCCAAATGAAAAGGCAAAATATCAGAAATTGAAGGTGTTTTTTATTTTAAACGATTCATATAAACATCCGTTAAATCATATCACACGCAAATCATCAAAATCTAAACAGTATCTTTAGAATTTCAAGAAAAGCCACATCACTGTTCATATCGGTAAATATTATTCCATCATGTTTCAAATCGTGATCGATGCACTATGATCGTGATGATCGTGAATCGTGATCGATAATCGTGTTCACAATCGCTGAAGGTATCTAAAGGTGGTATTATAATCGCTATGTTGTATGTACTCCCGATACGTGTACCAAATTCCCGATACGTGTAACTGTACCAAATCAACAGTTAAAAGGATTTTGAGCCGATAGCTGTTACGGCCTTGGCAAGATCGATGGAGACAGCGATCTGTTAGCGTATTCACCGCGCAAATAGCTATGTGGAATTCTCTCATGTAGAGATTAAACGTTACGGCTGTTACGGCCTTGACAAGATCGATGGAGACAGCGTTTATTATACTTTTAATGAAGGACACTGTCTCAAGCCCCAGTCCCCATCGTGGATGGGGCTCAGCGGTTTACCCGAGCCTGACGGCGAAGGGCAAGGTACACGCTGGCCCGTCCAGTATAGCGCGCTTGCGGCCCCGGACATCGAAGGGCATTAAACGTTCATTAAACATTAAACGTTCATTTAACATTAAACGTTCATTAAAGGATTATGAAACGAAAAACATTACGAAATTACGTTCACACCGTCACGTCAAACACTACCGTGAATACATACATCGTCACAATGAGAACATCGTCACAATGAACATTATGCGAACGCGAATGTTATGCGGGAGTCCAAACCCGAGAATGCTGGAGACCAAAGCTGAAATTGGGAAAAACTAAATGCCTATTTTACTCCTGGAGATCCCGGGATTACCCACCCAAAATATCTTTGCGATCGGTTCAGCAGTTTTTATGGTACCTTCTAACAGACAGACAGACATTTGGTGAATTAGAGAAAGATACAATTAATATGTGACGTGGGAAGAATTAGGCAAGACACAGGATGACGGTTGATACTTGCTGGATTCTACTATGCAGGTAATAAAGAACCATAAAAGATGCAGAAATACTATTCAACAGAGATACATCGCAGGTAGCAAATTTAAAACCTCCAGCAATTGATGTAATGATACTTTAACAACGATTCCAGCAATTTCCAGGATTAACTCAAACAAACAAGTTGCTTCAATGTTTACAATAATTATCTCGAGTATGTAATTTCAAATATTTAAATACAAGCTTTACACTTACAGGCTTGACCCGTGTAACAACATGAGATGCACTAGACTAGAGGCAGCCAATGTTTACATATTCTCACAAGATATGCATTATGGCACATTTGGTCAACCATACTTTTCTTCACAAACATTAACCAATAAATTCGGCAACTGAACATGAGGATTGTTTAATTAAATGATTGTATCAAACCAACACGGGTGACAAGACCACACAATCAAATCTAATAATTTTTACTCACATAGCTCCCATAAATCATATAAGTTTGAGTTCCATTTACAATTGAATAAAACTGCATCGTCATTAAGACACGACTAGATTGGTTCAATAGTACCAACAAAAAGAATAATCATAAAGCATCTCAGCATTCATAAAGGAACTTACCCCTGTCCGACCAGAGTATGGATCAAAGTGAGAATGTTGATACATCCGTCCGAATGTTGCATCAGCCAACTACGATCAAATCCCCCTGTTCTTCCGACAGAGACCACATCCCCACGTCACGAGAGATGAAATAGCAGCAGCTTTCTGAACGTGCTGGATGTGACATATGGGAGGCTCGCAAATTAATCACTTACACACGGGAGTCTTGCAAATTATTCACTTACAAATATAATAAAATACAATGTTACAAACACTCGTGAGGTACACGAATATAAATGCTTTTCTAACATGATAACCAATACAGGCGAATCTGCCGACAAGCAAAGATGGATACGTAATACTTCATACGGGTGGAAACTAAAAATCGTAATTGTATTGAGATATAATATAATCATAATTTATTGTTTTAATTTTTTATTGGGCCACTCTGTGGGCGGAACAGAGGAGAAATCCACACAGGAGAAAGAAGAGACCGCAGACCAGGAGGGAGAAGAGGACTCCGACCAGGAAGAGGGAGAGGATGAACAAGTAGTTCACGGAAGAGCTTGTAGGGCAGGACATTGAGATTGTGGTTTCCTCTAAAGAAGTTTTGGGATTGGCCCAAGCTGGTATCACCCTGTTTTTGGAGAGGAATATAGAGGAGACAGAAGAGCTCCACATGCACAGAGTGCCAAGAAGCGCTTCGAGGAAGAAGAAGAAGAAGGGCAGACCAGGAGGCCTCGTCTGAAAAGGACAAAGACCACGAGTTCTTTTTGAGGAGCTTATCATCGCTGGCGCTGCTCGTGGCTGTTTTCTTCGGCTTTGGACCGACTTCATTACTGACTTGTCTTCTCGCACCTTGTTTCCAAAGTGGGCTGCATTGAGTCCTGTGTCCACCCTGTGCATCGTAGACAAAGGGAAGTCCTGCCTGCATTCTTAACTTGTTGGACAGTATAAGTGTAATCTGTGGTGCCTAGAGTACGTTAGGTTTTGTGCTTTGTTTCTCACCATTGTATGTATGTATGTATATATGTGTATATATATATATATATATATATATATATATTGTTACGGACGCGGTTTAGATGTTATTTACCGAGCGGTGGTATTGCCGCGACCGAACAGTTATTCCCCGACTAGACCCCGATTCCACCCAGACGTTGACCAAATCGCGCTATGCCAAATCAATGATGGAAAGGACGCGACGACTGGGAAAGAGGAAACGACGCAAGGGGTACAGTTCTCAAGACCTCCGGAGGAGGATATAATTACAGTGGTGGAGAAAAGGGGTAGATTACACGGCAGAGTGAGGTAAAAGACACAGAAGAGATGGGCACTTAAATACAATCTTATCTATCCCCGGACAGACCACAGACAAACGGAACAAGGCTGACTTACACAGGGATTGATGGCAGGGAGGGACAGGTAGTTTGATGGCACAAGGTGCACCTTGGCTCGGGGGCAGGATAAAGCACGGTCCAGTCCAGAAGATGCGGGGAGGCCTCACAGCGCTCGGAGGTGGTCTTGCTTGCTCCAAGCTCAGCGCGCATCTCACGTCACCACTCCCTCTCCCTGCGCATGCTCAGCGGGGAGTGACACGCCCTCGGCTGGTTGGCTCCGCCCCACTGGGGCCGGTCTGCCGCTTCCATTGGGTGCGGGGGTTACCGGGCTCCGCCCTTGACGAGGAGCTGACAGGGAGCCCCTATTTGGTAACCCCGTCGAGCACATGTTCGATGGCGGCTCGTTGGGGAGGCCTGGTGCCCTCCCAACACCCCCTACCAACCAAGCCGGAGTGAGGACGCGCACTTCCCGTGCCCGCCGCTGCCGTTGCTGTTGTTGTTGTTGCTGAACCGTGAGGAAGAGCTGCGGGGAGGGATTGGGAGGTCCTAAACTTCCTAACGGTGCCATACAATCACATTCTGGTGCAACGAAGGGTCAGAATTAATGGAAACGAGTCCTTAACTGACATAGACTAAGAATAACTAGCAAGATGTCCTATAGTTGTCTTACATGAGATGCGGTGAACCTGGGCACGACATTTAATGGGGGAAATAGGGGGAGGTCGGGTCTACAGAGTGTTGTTTACAGAAAATGGGACTAGGGAATGGGGGATTGGGGATAGTTGGGAAGTATTGAGGAAATAGGGGAATATTTACAAGCGGATATGGATGGATGCAAATCCCATATCTGCAACAATATATATATATACACATATATATATATATATGTTTCACATTTTACATATGTACATACACCTCTAGCACACCTATTGGCTGGCTGATGCTGTGGTTGGTATTGTAGCAGTTGACATTGCCTTCGGCAGTGGGTGATTATGTTCTTTCAAGAGAGAGATGGAGAGTGTGTGGGTGTGTGTGTGTGTGTGTGTGTGTGTGTGTGTGTGTGTGTGTGTGTGTGTGTGTGTGTGTGTGTGTGTGTGTGTCGTGCTTATAGTGAGTGCTAAGAGTATTGCAAGCATAAATGGTTATAATCAATGCACTACAAGTTGTTTTTGACTTCTAATTGGGATGTTGATCCACCTTGTTCGCATATGTACAGCTTGGATCTGTCATGCACACTTTGTACCAAATTTTGATAAACATTAGGTTGTGGCGGACACGAAAGCACTGACGTGGTGACATCACCCCGCACACCAAGTGGGGGTGGGCCACACCCGGGAGAGAGGCGTGGCCTCACGATATACACGGGGCACGCAGCCCTGAGCAGCAGTGTTACAGTGAGCTCTTGAATAAAGACTCTTACAAATTACCGCGTTGTCCGCTTCCTCCTTGTTTACAAACAGCGCGCGTAACACTGCGCTTTACTGGTGACCCTCGACGTTGGATCTGCCGTAGCGATCCTTCCAAACACGACGCCATTGCCATGGCCAACAACGCGATGTCGGTTAAACTTCCCGAATTTTGGGAGGCCCAGGCCGAAGTTTGGTTCGTCCAAGCCGAAGCCCAGTTTCAGCTTCGGTGCCTCACCAACGACGACACGCGCTACTGCCACGTCGTCGCCTCCCTCGGGCCCGGCACGGCCGCTCGAGTTGTGTCCGTCCTTCGCCACCCACCGGACGGCCACAAGTACGAGGCACTCAAGCGGCTGCTCCTAGCCACGTTCGGCCTCACGGAGGACGCACGGGCCGACCGCCTCCTGGATCTCCCCGAGCTCGGCGACACGCGCCCGTTGGTCCGAATGGACCACATGCTGTCACTGTTGGGCGACGAAGCCCCTGGTTCTCTATTCCGGGCGCTTTTCCGTCGCCAACTTCCAGCACAGGTACGCCTCGCGTTGGCCGGGACCGTGCTCACGGAACCCCGAGCATTGGCCGCTGAGGCGGACAGGTACATCGCGGCTTCGGACACGCGGGCCAGAGTCGGTGCGGCCCACCTCGTGGATCCTGAGGCCGATGCTGATCCACAGCATCAGCTTCCACAGCATACACAGCATGCTGATACGCACCTCGTGGCCGCCGCCACACCCCGCCCACCGCCGCGGCAAAAACCGCCACCGCGGGGAAAACCGCCGGCTCCACCGGCCTGGCGGAGCCAGCCGCGCTCCTCCAGCTCCACCACCTGGTGCCGGTTCCACGCCAGGTTCGGCCAGGAGGCTCGACAGTGTCATCCGCCATGCTCCTTCAACAGGTCGGGAAACACCCGGGCCGGCGCTCGATAGTGGCAATGAGCGCCGGCCGTTCGAACAGCCTGCTGTTCATCATGGACACCTTATCCGGGTGCCGTTACCTGTGCGACACAGGAGCGCAGGTGAGTCGTTCCTGCCGGTACGTCGGACAAGCACGCCGCGGGCGGGGGCCCCGCGCTGCTTGCCGCAAATGGGACGCCCATCCGTACGTACGGAAAACGCTGCCTCTCTCTGCGGTTCGGAGGGCAGGTTTTCCGATGGTCGTTCGTCACCGCCGACGTGCCCATGGCATTGCTTGGCGCTGACTTCCTGTGCGCAAATGGGCTCCTGGTCGACGTAAAGCACAGACGTCTTGTCCAGGCCGAGACGTTCAGCTCGCTCGCTTGTGCGCTGCCCAGCTCGTCGAGCAGCCCACTGAGCGGCTCACCGAGCGGCTTGCCAAGCGGCTTGCTGAACGGTTCGGTTCCGGCCACGTTGATCTGTACGCTTCCGGCAGCGGACGAATTCACCCGCCTCCTCGCCGGCTTCCCGGCCCTCACGCGGCCCACCTTCTCGGCGGGGGCCGTCAAGCACGGGGTGGCCCATCACATCCCCACCGTCGGGCCACCGGTCTACGCCCGGGCACGCCGCCTCGAGCCGACGAAGCTGGCGGTAGCAAAAGCGGTGTTCGCTACCCTGAAGCGACTCGGCATCGTTCGGCGCTCGGAGAGTGCTTGGGCGTCGCCGATGCACATCATGCCGAAGCCCGGCGGGGGATGGCGACCGTGCGGGGACTATCGCCGTCTCAATGACGCCACCACCCCCGACCGCTACCCCGTCCCCCACATTCAGGACTTTTCTGCCCGTTTGGCGGGCATGTCCTTCTTCTCGAAGGTGGACCTCATACGCGGTTACCATCAGGTCCCCGTCAGGCCGGAGGACGTCCCGAAGACGGCGGTCATCACGCCGTTCGGACTCTTTGAATTCCTGCGGATGCCCTTCGGTCTGAAGAATGCGGCTCAGGCGTTCCAGCGGCTGATGGACAGCGTCCTGCGCAACTTGGATTTTGTATACGTCTACCTGGATGATATCCTCGTCACCAGCGCGTCCCGCGAAGAGCACCTACACCACCTCCGCACGCTCTTCGAACGCCTGGGCCAGCATGGCCTGATTGTGAACCCCGCAAAGTGCCGGTTCGGCATCGCCGAACTCCATTTTCTGAGGCACCGCGTCACCAGGCACGGAGCCGTCCCCCTGCCGGCCAAGGTGGAGGCGGTGAAGGGGTTTCCGCGCCCCCGCACGATCAGGGGGCTGCAGGAGTTCCTGGGCATGGTGAACTTTTACCATCGGTTCCTGCCCCGTATCGCCCAGCTCCTGCGCCCCCTGCACGAAGCTCTCCGAGGTAAGCCGGGCAAAGGCGACGTCACCTGGACCGAGCAGATGGACGCGGCGTTCACGGGCGCGAAGCTCGCCTTGGCTAACGCCACCATGCTCGCGCACCCGGCGCCCGATGCGCCGATCGCCCTCACCACCGACGCCTCGGACTACGCGGTGGGCGCGGTGCACGAGCAATGGGTGCGTGGAGCTTGGCAACCGCTGGCGTTCTTTAGCCGGCAGCTTCGACCGCCCGAACGCCGTTACAGTACCTTCGACCGCGAGTTGCTCGGGCTTCACTTGGCGGTCAGGCACTTCCGCCATCTGCTCGAGGGCCGTGCGTTCACGGCCTTCGTCGACCACAAGCCGCTGGTCTTCGCGATGGGCAAGGTCACCGAGCCGTGGTCGGCCCGGCAGCAGCGTCACCTCTCGGCCGTGTCCGAGTACACGACGGACATCCGGCACGTCGCGGGGAAGGACAACCCGGTGGCGGATTGCCTTTCCCGGGCCGTCGCCCACGCAGCCCACCTCGGCATCGACTATGCCCGAATGGCAGCGGACCAGGCCGCTGACCCCGACGTCCAGGCCTTACGGACCGCCATCACGGTCCTCCGCGTCACCGAGGTGCCGTTCGACGGCGCGGGCGCGGCCCTCTTGTGTGACGTCTCCCTCGGGCGGCCTCGCCCCATCGTGCCCGCGGGCTGGCAGCGCCAGGTGTTTCACGCCATCCACGGCCTGTCCCACCCGGGCGCGAGGGCCTCCCAAAGGTTGATCGCCGACAAATTCGTCTGGCATGGCCTCCGGAAGGCCGTCCGCGGCTGGGCCAGGACGTGCCTCGCGTGCCAGCGCGCCAAGGTGCACCGGCACACCCAGGCCCCGTTGGCCCCGTTTACGGTGCCGGAACGCCGGTTTGACCACGTCCACGTGGACCTGGTGGGACCTCTGCACCCCTCGCGGGGTTTCACCCACGTCCTCGCCATGGTGGACCGCACCACCCGGTGGCCGGAGGCCGTGCCCTTGGCGTCGACGATGGCGGCGGACGTCGCGCAGGCTTTCATTGCCACCTGGGTCGCCCGGTTCGGTGCCCCCTCAGACATCTCGTCCGACCGCGGCCCCCAGTTCACCTCGGAGCTCTGGGGGGCGGTCGCGCAGGGGCTCGGGGTCCGGCTGCACCGAACCACGGGTCGCCCGGTTCGGTGCCCCCTCAGACATCTCGTCCGACCGCGGCCCCCAGTTCACCTCGGAGCTCTGGGGGGCGGTCGCGCAGGGGCTCGGGGTCCGGCTGCACCGAACCACGGCCTACCACCCCCAGGCTAACGGCCTGTGTGAGCCGTGGTCGCCCGGTTCGGTGCCCCCTCAGACATCTCGTCCGACCGCGGCCCCCAGTTCACCTCGGAGCTCTGGGGGGCAGTCGCGCAGGGGCTCGGGGTCCGGCTGCACCGAACCACGGGTCGCCCGGTTCGGTGCCCCCTCAGACATCTCGTCCGACCGCGGCCCCCAGTTCACCTCGGAGCTCTGGGGGGCGGTCGCGCAGGGCTCGGGGTCCGGCTGCACCGAACCACGGCCTACCACCCCCAGGCTAACGGCCTGTGTGAGCTATTTCACCGCTCATTGAAGGCCGCGCTCCGGGCCACCCTCCGCGACGGCGGCTGGGTCGACAGGCTCCCCTGGGTCCTGCTGGGCCTCCGGACGGCGCCCAAGGAGGACCTGCGCGCATCCGCGGCGGAGTTGGTCTTCGGGCAACCGCTGCGGGTGCCGGGCGAGTTCCTCCCCGACTCCACGGCACCATGGTCCGTGGCACAGCAGCGCTCCGCTCTGCAGGAGACCGCCCAGAGGTTCGCCCCAGTGCCGACGGCACGCCACGGGCACCCACCGACGCACGTCGCCCCGGAGCTTCGCACGGCGGAGTACGTCTTCGTCCGCCACGATGCCCATCGGACACCACTGCGGCCCCCGTACGACGGGCCTTTCCGCGTGCTGGAGACCGGGGTGAAGCACTTCACCCTGGACATCGGCGGTACTCCTGACCGCATTTCTGTGGACCGCCTCAAGCCGGCCCACCTCGACGTGGACCATCCACCGCCGGTGGCCCGACCCCTGTGTCGGGGCCGCCCCCCTGCGGGCGGACCCCCGGCACCGCCCAGCCACGCCGCCACGCCGCCCCCCGGTCCTGCACCCATCCCAGGGGCAGCCGGAGGCATCCCAGATGGCATCCCTGCATCCCAGACGCCACCAGTCGCCAAGGGGCGCTTCGGCCGGGTCATCCGTTTGCCCCGCAAACTGACCCTTCAGGTGCGCGGGGATTCTGGGGGGGCGCGTGTGGCGGACACGAAAGCACTGACGTGGTGACATCACCCCGCACACCAAGTGGGGGTGGGCCACGCCCGGGAGAGAGGCGTGGCCTCACGATATACACGGGGCACGCAGCCCTGAGCAGCAGTGTTACAGTGAGCGCTTTATTCAAGACTCTTACAAATTACCGCGTTGTCCGCTTCCTCCTTGTTTACAAACAGCGCGCGTAACACCGCGCTTTAAGGTGTTATATTGCTTACTTCCCCCTCTTATATTGCCTTTTTCTTCGTCGTCTTCTTCTTTAACGGCCACCATTATTCAACCTTTACTGTGGGGACGGCCGGGGAAAGCTTGGCCTGAGTCTTCATGGCCAGGCCTGAAGTTCGATTAGTTAGGAATTTGTAATTTGTTTATGGTGCCGGCGATAGCTCGCTTACTCTTCGCGGACACTATGGGATCTTTAATATCCACCAATGAATGCTGGAAGATGGGACGCACGTTTAACGTCCATCAGAGGGACGGCACACACATTGGTGAATCACACTACCTGTGAAACACCAGAACGACAGTTTATAGCTTGGTCAGGAATCTAACACAGGCTAGACAGCTTAGAGGTGAGTATGCATATCTCCAGGCCATCCTGTCAGCCCTCCCTATGATATTGCATATAATGTGTTATTTTGATAAACATTGGGTTCCAAGTTTGAAAATATTTTCCAGCATTATTGTTTTCCTACCTGTCTTTTTTAAACTACACTTTGACCTGTTGTCTTTCCTTGCATGAAGACATTAATGACACGTGACTAGGGAAAGCTCAATGTCACGGAAATGCCATGAACCGGGGCCACTGGATTACTATTCCAAGTTCAAGATCAATCACCTCTCTACCTAATGGCATCCTCATTACACCAGGTTTTCAATACCTATTGCACACCCTTATAAAGCATATACTACTTTACAGTGTGGGGGAAAACATTTACAGGTTTAGAAGGTTTCTTGGATATTTTGAAAAAAATTATGATCCATTTATATCATCATAATTTCTCATTAAACTCTCCCAGTGGACTGTGTGAGACTGACTAAAGGGCGGTTACAGACTAAAAATAGCTTTCAGAAGGTTGGATAGCTATTTAAGTCTTCCAGTCATGGATAAACTATACTTTGCTGTTATAAGCACATTTAGCCACGTTATTACAACTTGAGCATGAAAGTAGGTCTACATATTTGTCCCTTATTCTTGTCCTGCCTGTCTGCTCTTTGTTTAGGACTCTTGTCCACCTGTTTCCTCTGTACTTGGTTGTCCAGGTGTTTGGCCACTCTCATTCTGCTATCGAGCCCTTTTAGGAGACCTGGCCTATTTTTATGGCGTAGCCCATAGGGCAAAGCAGTCGAGAACAATGTTTGTATGCATGTTTGTATTGGGCCTGGGAGATAATCGAAAAACCTATATCACGATAACGTACCGCATTATCACGATTATCGTGATATCACGATAATATAAAGAAGAAGAAAAAGACATAAAATGTAATAACTCCCGCCGTGGTTTTCGTAATTTTGCTGTACAGGGGTTAAAGCCATCATTTAGCCATCTTTGGTCAAATTACAAAAAACAAAATCTTCTGCAATTTTTTTTTTTTTTTGTATACTGAATCGACGCTCGTGAAAGAGCTAACATTTACTTCACAAACAAATCAACCAGACAAACAAAATGTATAAAAAGAGGGAGCGGAAGACAAGATGGGGAGAGAAGGGGAAGCACACAAACACAACATTTGAGAGCAGGGAGATGTGCGGGAGGGAGAGGGCTTGGGGGGAGGAAGCGTGGGTATGTATACTCATGTAATGTCTTTGTGCTAAGTTTGAAGAAAATCGGACAATGCATGTCCGAGAAATTGTTGGTGAAGTTTAAGTAACAAAATTGCCGCCAGTCGGCCATCTTGAATCTGATCTCCAAAAAAATGACGTGTATACGTAAGCCGTCATTCATTATCTGTGCCAAATTTGAACAATATCGGCAAACGCATCTCCGAGAAATTCCGAGCGTTACACGCAAGCCGCGAAAAGATCTGATGCTGGAAAATCCTCAATCTCTTTGCTGATGACTCCACTCTCTGCCGCTCCATATCTCAACACTCATATCAGCAGGCCGCTGCCTCTTCACTCTGCAGACCTGGACAAAATCACAAACTGGTCAAACAAGTGGAACATGTCTTTCAAAAAGGAAACAAATCTCACACTCTTACTATGTCTCTCCGAAAAGACCGACTGGACAACCCTCCCATCTACTTTCTCTACACTCCTCTCCAAGAAGTTCTGTCGCTCAAGCTTTTGGGTCTCACAATGTGCCATGATATTTCTGGGAAAACCGCATTTCCAAGCTCGCCTCCAAAGCCAGTCGCCGAATGGGCATCCTCCGTCGCCGAGAAGTCCTTCCTTGGCACACCTGAGTTCCTCATCAAATATAAGGCTTTCATCCGCAGCTCAATGGAATACTGTTCTCCCCTATGGGCCGGTGCTCCTGCCTCAAACCTAGCTCGTCTTCACGCTGTTGAAACCAAAGCTTTCAGAATCATTGGAATCTCCCGCGATGAAGCTATCTCCGAGGGCCTTTCACTCTCTCACCGCAGGCAGGTTGGTGGTCTTTATGTCTTCTACAGACTCCTCTCCGGCCTTGCTCCCCCAGCTCTCTCTGGGCTCTGTCCCCCAAATATTCCTGCAGGACACACAAGATCTGCCAGCAACCCTCTTATGGTTAAACTGCCAAAATCTAGACTCTGCTCACGTTCAGTTTTTCATTCCTCTTTTCTCCCGCCTCTGGAACAAACTCTCCCACTCTCTTCAATCCCACTCCTCCCTCCAGGTCTTTAAAACAGTTGTTCACCACCATCTCTTATCTTCCCCCATCCAAAACCTTGATCTTTTCTACCCCCATGAATACACCCCAAATCCACATCTTTCAATCCCCGACTTCATTCCTGAAATTCCTTGTAGTGTCAATTTGTTTTGTACCGTGTACCCCTTCCCTCCCATTTCCGCCTTCCCATGCCTCCTCCCCCCTAGCCTTCTCCCTTCGAACATATCTCCCGATGTCCCTGTTCTCCACTACTGTTGTGCTTGTGTGCTTCCCTCTCTCTCCCCATCTTCTCCCCCTCCCCTTATTGTTTATATGTGAGTTTATGTTTTTTGTGTTTTATGTGCTAATATGTGTTTGATGTGCCAGCTCTTTTACGAGCCTCGATCTTGTATACAAAAAAAAACAAAAAAAAAAAACGAACGTATCAAACAAGCCCAGCTCTTATCTGCTACTGTTCGACTTTATGTCTTGTTTTTAAAGGTTTCGTCAAATGGACCACTTTTTCGACTGATGCCATATGCTATGATATTTGCAGCTTTCACACGATTTACTGTAAACTCAACGGGATGCTGAAAGGTGTATGGAGTACTTGTTTTGTTGTCAAGGTATTGCAATTTGCCTAATTAATGTAGAGAATGAGCAGGAGGTTGTGATGATGAATTTGTCAATTAAAACCATTCTCAATATAATTAAATTGCATTCAAATCAATGAGGTGCAATGATATTTGATGACCATTGAAAAAGATGCATGAACTATTTGCAATGCATGGAGGAGGCTGTTGAAAATAAATGATGGCAATAAAGAATGAATTATGACTATGTGTCTTGCGTCATGTATGATAATTCATTGGCGAGTGTCTTCCATCCCACAACATGGTATGTGCCATAGTCAGACATGGGAATGTCATACATGTTATAATCTCACTCGTACTATTTTGCGCCTTTGACCAATGGATAAACAACATTGGACAATGGGGAACGTTATAGGGGTTGGAGCTCAGCTGCATGAAAGTTTGGGGGAGCCCGGGGGTCTTCATAAAGTTTGTAGCTCCATTGGGAAGATAGTTCAGCCAGTAAGAGCTTCCTGTTGGGCTATGTATACTGTTTTTGATCCCAAGGGGGGATCAAACCTAAGTAGAAAGAGCTGTTCTGTGGGAGACATGGGACACTGAACCTTTGAAGCCGGCTGTGATGTCTGCATTTATGTTGTGCACGAGAAAGACCACATGGTGCTGTCTCTCTGTTGGAACAAGTTTGCCGTTGTGTGCCAGGTATGATGGCCAAATCCCATGCTATTGGATTGCAAAGGGTTTTAGGTGTTATGGGGTAATGGCAGGAATTGAGTAAGTAAATATTAAATAAGTTCGCCTGTCCTCCATGAGCCAGTGCCCCCGCATCATATCTTTCTCTCCTGAATTCTGTGGAGTCTAAAGCTCCCAACACAATTGGAATCTCCTGTGATGAGGCCGAATCACAAGGCCTCTTGCTCTCACATCACAGACATGTTAGTGGTATCTGTTTTTTACTGTCTCTCCTCCAGTCTACCTCCCTCTGATCTCTCACATCTTTGACCCTCCCAGCTCCTCCAGGGTGCACATGCTCTTCCAGTAACCCCCTCCTTGTTAAACTCGCAAAACACAGGCCGACTGCACACCTCCAATCTTTATTCTTCTTTTCTTCTGTTCGTGGAATTGTCTTCTGGAGGCGGATGAATCGCACTCTTCTCTCCAGGGCTTCATGTTGGCAGTGCACTATGCAATTTCATGTCATCCCCAATCCCTAACTGTGATCCTTTCTACCTCTTTTAACCTTACACCTAACCTCACTCAACACACTTCCTTGAGATTGCTGTTTCCTCCATCCTACACTCTTTCCCTTATTTTTCCTGTTCGTTTGTTCCCTTGCACGTTGCTTCTGCCAGTTGCCCCACTGTGTGTGTGCTGCCTTTTGCCCCCTTCGCCACACTCTCCCATGAGCTTAGATTGTGTATACAAAGAAATCTGACATATTTAGTTAATATGGTGTGAATAAAGCACAGTATGATGGGCCAAATGACTGCCTACTCTGCCTAAGTTTCCTTGTATATACTTGTACAACGTATGCAGCCTGTGCCTTGTATAGAAAGAACAAAAGTTGGACAAAACCTCAAGACATGACCTCCACATCATGTTGACCAATGCTCACTCTGCTAAATTGAGCTAGAGCATTTCTTTGGTTTACGAGCGAATTCGAGAGACCTGTGGTTTACAAAGAGACGACGCTGGAGCTCCACAAGAGCGGTGAGCAATTGGCGGAGTGTTCTCCACATGTGAGCTCTTTTATTTGCAGAAAATGACCAAAGTTATCAAACCGAATGAGTTTCCTCCAATCATACATTCCAATGTCGATTTTCTCCCTATAATATACCACCTGCATAAAATGTTAGTCATTTGGAAGTATCTGCATTGCAGTTGTTAAGCAACTTCAGTTGTTAAGGCTGGTGTTGGCTTAGCGGTTAGGGTGCCGGCTTGGGATCCGAGGATCCTGGGTTCAAATCCTGGTCGATTGCTGAATTAACGCCAGGGGGGTTGACTCAGCCTGTCATCCTTCTGAGGTCGGCAAATTGAGTACCGGTTCACTGGTAATTTCCTGTGTGTCGCTAGAGGCGACTAACAGGGTTGGCGGCAGGAACGGCCACAAAACATTGCTTCAAAAAGGGGACCCCGGTGCCTAAAAAAAGGCCAACCCTCGCTCTGCGGGGAAAAATGGCCTCCAAAGGTGGTTCTTAGTCCTTCAGTTGTTACCGTGGTATCTGCTGTATACTCACGATTATCCTCAGTGAATGTTATTTTGTGAATTTCCTTTTACCTATGTTTGCTCTTGGCTTGGTGATCCTATTGCTCCACCAGCTTGATATAGTGCAGCGCTGCAGAGATCATCTGTCAAATCACGCGATCAATGGCACTTCATTTGCATCTCTTCTTTCTGGTGATGCAAAATCAATTTTGGAAAGAAAGATGTGATAAAAATTATTGGGCTGTTTTTCAAATAACCACTCGGAACTGCAAAAGCAACAATCTGGTGAGAATTGATGTTCCTTATTGCAGCAACAATCTTTGTAGCCAAAAAGCATTTCTCATTGATAATTATGAGGATACCTGCATAAGGGATGCATGTTCTGCCCAAGTGTATTTTTAAAATCTGGAGACTGCCATGCGCTCAATCCAATTGGCTGTATTTCCAAAGTAATATTTAACCCGAATGACATTTTGAATGCACATGCCATTTCCAAAAACGAAAGCTTTATCTTTGTTAGTGAGTGAAGAGTAAGAGGAAATCCAATCAATAGTGCATGCACAATATCCCCCACCTTCCCATCCTCTTTCTCTCCACTTCTGCCGAATTTCAGAAGCACTGCCACAGCGTGACGAGGGCCCTGAAATTGGCGTTAGATATTTTTAGCATGTCTATCTCAAACTTCGACTACAGGCTCGGGATAATGTCACAAGTGCAATTACGTTCTCCGGTCTTTACTTGCAGTGATGCCGAGGAATAAAAGATTACATAATTTTAGTAATATTATGTACATAGATGGTGTATTAGGAGCTCCGCAGGATGTGACTGCGGCAACCCTGATCAAACTGTGCACCACATAACCACACTGCTCTCTATAGTCTATACAAATTTGACATTGACGTTGCTGAGATAAGCCTCCTCTCCTCAAGAGCATTAGACTGATTAATCTAACTTTAAATTGGATTTCTAATCGTTGTTTTTAAACCCACCATATATGAGTGAGAGAGAGTGAGAGAGAGTGAGAGAGAGAGAGAGAGAGAGAGAGAGAGAGAGAGAGAGAGAGAGAGAGAGAGAGTGAGAGATAGAAAAAGATAGAAGGGGGGGGGGGGGGGAGCGAGAGAGAAAGAAAGAGAGAAAGTAAGAGAGAGAGAGAGAGAGAGAGAGAGAGAGAGAGAGAGAGAGACAGAGACAGACAGACAGACACAGACAGAGACAGACAGAGACAGAGAAAATTGTGATGTGTGCTGGCTGTCCACATTCCCATGCATGCATTCAAATTATAAATGTTTTCCCTTTCACTCCTCTTTTTGTCTTTCTGTCGCACACAGGTAATTATGAAGCGTTGCTGCTCAGCATCTGCCATGGTATGTTTGCGTTCCCTATCAGCTCCATCCCTGTTTGTGTATGTAACCCTTTCTTCTGTCATGTCCTTTGGGTGTGAGAGAGAGAAAGAGAGAGAGAGAGAGAAAGAGAAAGAGATAGAGATAGAGATAGAGAGAGTGGAGAGAGAGAGAGATAGAGAGAATTTTTTGAATTTGCAACACCATTTATTTCACAAAAACAAACCAGGTCAAGTCAAATTTTACAGGAGAGAAAAAAAACAAAACACAGTTCTTAATGTAATTATTAAAAAAGAAAGACCAAATTAAATTAATTCACAACGCATAAGGCTTCATTAATACACCATTTGCACTCAGAGTTTGACATTTTCATTCGCCACATAATAATCAAACTCTAACCTTATTCTTGCAGACACCAGCCCTTTAAACATAGGAACAACATCAAACCCATGCCCATTATCAATTTAAATTTTCCTTGATTTATATATTGCATATTTTGCTACAGAAGCTAAGAAGTTTAGGAAAACACCAGAGTCCTTACAGGAGGGTCTGGAAGGTACACCAAAAATAAAAGAATGTGAAGTGAAAGGAAAAGAACTGATCAAAAAGGTGTGTGAGAATCGAGAAAAGAGGTATTAGTCTTTCACATTTCACATAGGCATGAAAGAAATCCTCTTTCTGTTCACAGAATGGGCATGCTACCGGTACGGAGCTGTCAAGGTGATGAACAAAGGTGTTCGTAGGGAGAGCCCAATGTGCTAATCTCCACGGGATATCTGCTAGGAACCCATAAATAGGTAGTTTGTACATATTAGGCCACAGTGGCGTGGCAGGAGACCCTGGTCCTAACCTTTCTGACCACAGGGCCACTCGCGCCACTCCGGAGAAGGGTGATGCTTGGTTTTCTCGAAGGAGCTTGTGAATACCCGCCTTTGTTACCAAATGAAAAGGAGATAGAAGTTCATCATTTGACTGGAGAGCTGGGAGCACCTTAATTTCAGGGAAGGACAGCCGAAAATCCTCGACATTGTTTATACCTTCCCAGCCAATATTTAACTCCTTAAACTTCCTCATGACGATGCGTATAATTTGGGTGACAACACGCACAGATCTTAAAACACAAATGGTCGCCACCCTGCCAGCAGACATCCATTTTGTCCCAGATGTATCCCTCAGGTCACAAACTTTGCCAACACCTTCTTGAGAAAATTTCCTAATCAAAGTCGGACTATGAGGAATGCATGGAAAAAACACGTTATAGAAAATAGGTTCTTGGATAAACATTGGCAATTATAAACCTCAAGGCAACGATGAACCCCAAAGCCTTTCCAAACTTTCAGCAAACCCTGATAAAAAATTGGGATTGAAACTAAGCTGACATGGTCAAGGTTCACCAGGAACAGGTGCCTATCGTAACACAGGCCTCCCGCTTGTTGCAGAAAAAAAAACGCAAATGGGCGCCAGGGCAGCTCTTCAGCATACAACAGACGTTGCACAGACTGTAGGCGAAAAGCCATAAGCCGGGTGGACACATCCACAATTCCATGTCAACCCTCCTTCCGAGGATGGTACAGTATTTGAGGCCGAAGCCAGTGGTATCCATTCCAAAATAAATTAACCAAGACCCACTGGATAGCTGGCATCAACTCCTTGGGTGGCTGCAAGGCAATTAGTTTATGCCATAATCTTGCTGTTATCAAGTTATTTATGACAAGAGTGCGGCCTTTATAAGAAAGAGATCACAGCAGTCCTTTCCATCGTTTCAACCGGTGTGTAATTTGTTCAATCATTCCTTCCCAGTTCTTGATTTCTACTTCCTGGTTGCCGAGATAGACACCAAGATATTTGACCCCATCTGTTTTCCACTCTAAATTATGTGGGAGTGACGGTGGCAGTGTTAAAGAAAGGTTATCTGAACCGCACCATAAGGCTACACTCTTGCTCCAATTTACTTTGGCGGAAGAGGTCGCAGAGTAATCTTTAAGGCAATGCTGTATTGCAGCAACACTACTTGGGCCTTTAATCAGAACGCAAACATCATCAGCATAAGCTGTGACCACAAAATCTTGAACCAACTATGGCTCCCACATCCTGAGTTATTCGCTGCCTGATGGGTGCTAAGAGTGGTTCAAGGGCAATTATATACAGAAGTCCAGAAATGGGGCAACCTTGACGGATACCCCGTCGGAAAGGAAAGGGGGAACATAAACTGTTGCTTACTTTCATCATGCAGAAGGTATTAGTGTATAACAGCTTGACATAGGAAATTTAAGTTTTGCCAAAACCCATCCGCTCCAGAACAGAAAACAAATATGTGTGATCAACTCGATCAAAAGCCTTTGTTTGGTCAAGAAACAACAACCCAAAACTGGCACGCAAGTACTTATTACAAGAAATAATATCCCTTATCAAAAATATATTCTCATAAATTGACCTTCCTGGTGCACAGTAGGTCTGGTCAGGGTGCACAATAGAGCTGATCACAGTTCCCAAACGGTTTGCTAAAACCTTCGACAAAATCTTGTAATCTGCGCACAGCAATGAGACAGGTCGCCAGTTCTCGACTAGTTGAGTGTCCCCAGCCTTTGGCAACGGGCACATGACTGCTCTTCTGCAGTACAGGGGAAGCTCTCCAACATGAAGGCATTCATCAAATACCTCAAGCAGGTCAGGTCCAACAAGGTTCCAAAAAGTCTTATAGAACTCTCCGGGCAAACCATCAATCCCAGAGGCTTTACCATCCTTCAAGCTCCGCATAGCAGTTTCAAGTTCAGCAGCTGAAACTGACATCTTCAGTGTGCGTTGCTGGTCCTCAAGTCTCGGAAGCACAGTAGTCAGCTCCTGCAAGGTCTCATTACTTATGCTCTGGGGGGAGTACAAGTTTGTATAAAAACCCTTAAAAACAGTCTTAATCTCCTGTTGGGAGGTCACTATTGACCCATTAGCAGCACGTAGCCTGTGAATCTGTTGTGATTTTTTGACAGAGTTCTCCAAACTAAAAAAGTCCTTATTTGGCATATCCAACGTTAAATAACTCATTCTCATGCGTACCAGGGTGCCCATTGCCCGCTGCCGTACCAATTCAGTCAAGATTGCCTTTTTAGTCCATAACAGCCGGTCACCTATAGTGTCTTTCCCAGCCGTATTAATGTTTTCCTCCTGGGCTGCAATTTCAGCCTTTAATGAATCAATCGAGAGATTTTTCAATTTAGTGGCATAAAGACTATATTGTTGACAGAACAATTTGACCTGACCCTTTGCGAGGTCCCACCACAGTCGAAGGTTAGCATGCTCAAATTTGGAGGACCGAATTCTTTCCCACACGGCTCGAAAAGCATCTTTGAATTTCATATCATTCAGCAGGTGGGTGTTAAGTGACCAATACGCACTACCACCTGAGGCCAGAGGCAAATTAAAACCCATTGAAACCAGGTAATGGTCTGTGAAACCAGTTGGGAGTATCTGGGTTGTGGCCATCACATTTAGCATTGGCTTATTCACGTAGAATCTGTCTAGCCTTGCCATTGATATCCTCCCATCATGGCATCTGCACCACGTATAGCACCGTGAAGTTGGATGTTGCAACCTCCAAACATCTTTCAAATGATGAATCTTGATGATGTTCTCCAAAATCTTCGTATAAGCTGGATAGGGTTCATGACCGGTCCTGTCTACGGAAGGATTGATAGTGCAATTGAAATCACCAGCAATATAGATGAAAGCAGTTGTATCTAGTCCTTTTACAAAGTCATGCAGAGTGGACAAGAACACTCTTCTTTCCATGGGTTCACTCGGTGCATATATACGTTCACAATGATGATCTTTTGTGTGTTGCAATAGAATTCCACCGCTATCAGATGTCCCTTATAAATTTCCTTGAAGACAATCTTCCGAGCAGGAATTCTATCACTTTAGTTAGGCAGTTAAGAGGAAGCATCGTTCATTTTTTCAGGAAAGCACCAAATTTGGCACAGATGTAGTATGGACCTATACAATTGTTTTCCTGAGGAGCGCCCAAAAATTCAGAAAATTCAAAAAATCCAAAAAAATGTCCTGGATGCCGTGAAAAAGGGGAGAAAACGGGTATTGATTCGAACTGTAGATTCTGATATTGTGGTCTTGGCAATAGCACACTACTTTACCTACCAGTCACATGGTGTGGAGGAACTCTGGATTGCCATTGGCACTGGTAAAAGCTACCACTACCTTGCCATCCATAAAATTGCCAGCGGCCTTGGCCGCAGGAAGTCCGAGTCTTTGCCATTATTTCATGCCTTCACTGGCTGCGACACTGTCATTTTTTGCCCAAATTGGGAAAAAGACAGCCTGGAAGGCTTGGGAGGCATACCCCATTACCCCAGCATCACGCAGACCTTTCATGCTCTCGCGTATAGGCCATCTGTGGACGCTATTACTATGGAACTACAGAGCATAGAAAGATATGTTGCCATCGTCTATGACCTGACTACCGAGATAAAAACAGTGAATGACATGCGCCGACACCTGTTCACAAAGAAGGCAAGAACAATTGATCACATTCCCCCAACAGCAGACGCCTTCGGACAACACCTAAAACGTGCATGTTTTCAGGCTGGACACGTATGGAGTCAGGCACTTGTGCCCTACCCAGAACTTCCATCACCAGCTGATTGGGGCTGGATGAAAACAGGGACTTCTTGGACACCAATTTGGACCACAATACCACTGATACAGGAGGCATGTTCAGAGCTTACAAGCTGCCATTGTAAGTCGGCCTGTAAAGGCAACTGTAAATGCTCCAGGGCAAATCTGCCCTGCACATCACTGTGTGACTGCGATGGACAGTGCTTGTAGTACTACACGTCTGTGCGAGAGCCTCCACCTTTCAAGTGCCCATTAAAACTGCAACTGTGTATAACTTTGATTAATTAATACCATTCCATTGTTATCAGAAACCAATAAAACAATGTGTATCACTTGGAATTGAAATTTTACCTAAAATAATATGAGATTCAAGGAAAATGGAAACACCATGGCGGCCATCTTGAAATTAAAGATGATGGATGCCAATCTTTATGCAATTGATCCCATTGGATTCAGAGACCATGAAAACTTGGGGTAAGACTGGAACTGTGGTGTTATCGCTCATAGTATAGAAGTTATTGAGGGAAATAGGTCACAGAGGGCGGTCATGTTGAAATTCAATATGGCGGCCACCAGGGGTTCTCAATTTTTGGGCGCCCCTCAGGAAAAGAATTGTATAGGTCCATACTACATCTGTGCCAAATTTGGTGCTTTCCTGAAAAAATGAACGATACGCCCTATTTTTCGGTCTTAACTGCCTAAGTACTTAAGGCGATGGCAACACCAGCTTTGGGTGTGGTAAAACCACTCAACCACCACTGCCCTCGATAAAGTTTACCCCATTCAGCAACCAGGGTGTTCGTAGCATGGGTCTCTTGTATCAAGATGATGTCGGCTTTCACCCTCTCCATTGCCTGAATTGCCTGAATTTTTCGTAAGGGGGTACAACCCCCATTGATATTCAGGGATGCAATACATATCTCTCGCATTGCCATTTTACAAAGGTAACTCACCCTCCGCCTGCAATTCCTTATTCGCCTTTGTAACCACTTTTCGAACGCTGAAATTGGACCTCCGAGATTTCCATTGGGTCATTTCTTTGCAGGAGGGGTCTTGCAGCCCTGATGAAAGTTTTCACATCGGGAAAATGGTCTTTGATCACAACATAGCGTTGCCTAAACGTCTCGTTTAAGAAACTGATGACGTTTTCCTTTGTTACTTCCATTTGTTCTTCTTCCTGACACCCCTCATGTTAGGATTTCCTTCAGATTGATTTTGGCACCTGAGTATGACCCGCCCTAATACCCCAGCATCACGCAGACCTTTCATGCTCTCGCGTATAGGCCATCTGTGGACGCTATTACTATGGAACTACAGAGCATAGAAAGATATGTTGCCATCGTCTATGACCTGACTACCGAGATAAAAACAGTGAATGACATGCGCCGACACCTGTTCACAAAGAAGGCAAGAACAATTGATCACATTCCCCCAACAGCAGACGCCTTCGGACAACACCTAAAACGTGCATGTTTTCAGGCTGGACACGTATGGAGTCAGGCACTTGTGCCCTACCCAGAGCTTCCATCACCAGCTGATTGGGGCTGGATGAAAACAGGGACTTCTTGGACACCAATTTGGACCACAATACCACTGATACAGGAGGCATGTTCAGAGCTTACAAGCTGCCATTGTAAGTCGGCCTGTAAAGGCAACTGTAAATGCTCCAGGGCAAATCTGCCCTGCACATCACTGTGTGACTGCGATGGACAGTGCTTGTAGTACTACACGTCTGTGCGAGAGCCTCCACCTTTCAAGTGCCCATTAAAACTGCAACTGTGTATAACTTTGATTAATTAATACCATTCCATTGTTATCAGAAACCAATAAAACAATGTGTATCACTTGGAATTGAAATTTTACCTAAAATAATATGAGATTCAAGGAAAATGGAAACACCATGGCGGCCATCTTGAAATTAAAGATGATGGATGCCAATCTTTATGCAATTGATCCCATTGGATTCAGAGACCATGAAAACTTGGGGTAAGACTGGAACTGTGGTGTTATCGCTCATAGTATAGAAGTTATTGAGGGAAATAGGTCACAGAGGGCAGTCATGTTGAAATTCAATATGGCGGCCACCAGGGGTTCTCAATTTTTGGGCGCCCCTCAGGAAAAGAATTGTATAGGTCCATACTACATCTGTGCCAAATTTGGTGCTTTCCTGAAAAAATGAACGATACGCCCTATTTTTCGGTCTTAACTGCCTAAGTACTTAAGGCGATGGCAACACCAGCTTTGGGTGTGGTAAAACCACTCAACCACCACTGCCCTCGATAAAGTTTACCCCATTCAGCAACCAGGGTGTTCGTAGCATGGGTCTCTTGTATCAAGATGATGTCGGCTTTCACCCTCTCCATTGCCTGAATTGCCTGAATTTTTCGTAAGGGGGTACAACCCCCATTGATATTCAGGGATGCAATACATATCTCTCGCATTGCCATTTTACAAAGGTAACTCACCCTCCGCCTGCAATTCCTTATTCGCCTTTGTAACCACTTTTCGAACGCTGAAATTGGACCTCCGAGATTTCCATTGGGTCATTTCTTTGCAGGAGGGGTCTTGCAGCCCTGATGAAAGTTTTCACATCGGGAAAATGGTCTTTGATCACAACATAGCGTTGCCTAAACGTCTCGTTTAAGAAACTGATGACGTTTTCCTTTGTTACTTCCATTTGTTCTTCTTCCTGATGACGTTCTTCCTCCCCCATCCAAAACCTTGATCTTTTCTACCCACGCTAATTTCGGTCCCCTTGTGTTTTATACCTCCCCCCCCCCCTCCCTCCCCTTCCCATGCCTCCTCCCCCCAAGCCCTCTCCCTCCCACACTTCTCCCTGCTCTCAAATGTTGTGGTTGTGTGCTTCCCCTTCTCTCCCCATCTTGTCTTCCGCTCCCTCTTTTTGTATATTTTGTTTGTCTCGTTGATTTGTTTGTGAAATAAAAGTTAGCTCTTTCACGAGCCTCGATTCAGTATACAAAAAAAAAAAAAAAAAAAAAAAAAAAAAAAAAATCGTTCACAGAAACAAGGCTTTGAGCTTCCTCATCCAGCTCCTTAACCACATCAACGTTGAAACACCTTTGTTGTGTGTCAGGTGCTGGCACACCTTCTGTCATCATCACTGCAGTCTTCTTGTTGCATTACCAAGGACACATCTGTGCCACCACAGTTGCCTATTATAGGTCTGCTTAGACCATCATCCTTGGTCGTTACAACCGGATGTGAGCAACAACCATTGTCACTGAGGACCTGAGACTGCTCGTTGTCACAAGCGACAATGGTGCCATCATCACAACCAATACTGGTGCTTTGGTTTTCTTCAACAAGAGCAAGGGGTGAAGTCCTACTCTCCTCTGTTTCATCCCCACCTTGCCCATCTTGCCGAGAATCATTAGGATAGTCTGAGATTGTAGCGGTTACCGCTGGATGCACACAATCGCCTTGCACCGGCCAGAACACGGCCAGACGCGCCTCTCCCGGGCATGCCCGGACTCACTGTTCCCGGGCACGCCCGAACCTCCCGGGCACGCCCGGTCTCGTCTTTCCCGGGCATGCCCGCTCTCGCCTTTCCAGGGCTCGCCCAGAGCGTCCGGGCATGCCCGCTATCGCCTTTCCAGGGCTCGCCCAGAGCGTCCGGGCATGCCCGCTATCGCCTTTCCAGGGCTCGCCCAGAGCGTCCGGGCATGCCCGCTATCGCCTTTCCAGTGCTCGTCCAGAGCGCCCGGGCACGCCCAGCCTCGACTTGCCAGGCCGCAGCCAAACACGCCCGGGCAGGTCCAGACTCGCCTTTCCAAGGCTCGCCCTTGACACCCGGGCATGCCCGGTATAGCTTTTGCCGGGCAAACTTCCCGACATAAATGTGTATATATATTGCTGCCCGATAAACGGGCTTTTGTCAGAATACCTGAGCTGTTTTGTTTCAATAAAGCAACTCGGACGAATTCCGTCTTTGGTCGCGTCAATTCTTTCGACTCGCGTTGGAGCGCCGCTCCTTCAAGATACTGTTTCCCTGTACCAGTATCACTTTGCTACCTTTGTCTTCGATTTCGGCACTCAAAAAGGTATGTTTTAAGCTCTTCTTAGCTTCGGTGACTTTCATCAATACTTCCTCATAGACCATATTGTCTTGAGGTTGTAGCCTCTTGTCCACATCGACTGGGTGCTCCCCTGCTACACTAACCTCAGCAACACCGCCACCACTTGCCACACCCTGGTCTTCTGGTGTGGATCTCTGTACCCCCACCAGGCTCATTAACGGGGGGCACTGCATCAGTCACAGGGGGGGGCCGACCCAGCTGCTGTCGCGTACGTCTTCTTGGCGTCTGGGCAATACTGCTTAGTGTGTCCGTGTGCTCCACATCCGTAGCAGATCAAGGTCTCGGTCGCCATGAAAATCCTATATTCATGCTCGCCTACTTTAAACGTGTGGGAGGTGTTCAACTGCTTCGCTGCGTCTTTTAGTACAACAAAACAAAAACGTCTAAACGATTGTACGTGCTTCAACCTGCCGTTTCTCGTACGTAGAGGAACCCTAATGATTCGAGAGACGACAGTGCCAAACTCACCTAGCTTGTGCAGGATTTCCTCGTTCCCGAGAAAAGGCGGAACATTGCTCAGAATGACTTTAACTGCCGGCGTGTCCATCGACGACACAGGAACAAACAGATCGTTTCCCAAGGTCAAACCGTTCTGCACAATAATGTCTGCAAGACTTATTTGCGAGACAAAAACCACAATTTTGTGATTCATACGGGACGCGGCACGAATGTTACTCACGTCGATGAAATCCCCAATCGCGAGCAAAACGTCATCCATTTCAACTCCCTTCGGCGGGACAAGGCACAGCCCGCGCTTACGCGATAACCCCTCATCGGTAACACGATCGGCAGGCCTTTGGCTACTCCGATTAGCCATATCGTCAAAGGAGACAGGGACAGGGACAGAGACAGAGACAGGGGACAGGGACAGAGACTTTTTGTGTCCTTTTATTTATAAAAGTATAAAACCAAAAGTATTCTAACTCCACTTTACATACAAATCACAAACTAATTTCCAATGCATTTGCACAAAACACCCCCCATGCCCCATAACTCTTCAAACACAAGAAGGTTCCCCATGTTTACATGATAAGCATGTTCGAGCTTTATACGTGCTGACACCATCGGTATAAAACAAAAAAGTGCATTTTCATTTTTAACTCAACTGGACGGCATACTGAACCCTCCGGCGTCCGTCGTCTGTCATCCGTTAACTTTTCGACGTTAACACTCCAGCGTCCACAAATATCAACCGATTCTGATCAAACTTGACATGCAGGATCCCTACCCCAAGGACCAGGTTGGTATTACATTTCAGCCCGATCCGTTGAAAAATGGCTGACTTAGGCGACCATTTTGTTTTTGGTCATGAAAACGACGTTAACACTCACGCGTCCACAAATATTTATGGATTTTGATCAAACTTGGTGTGTGAGACTTACCACACAAGGTAGGTTCCTATCGCATGTCAACCCGATCTGTCACAAAATGGCCGCCATAGGCCGACATATTATTAAATGTCCATATATATATTTTCCCTATAACTTTCATGACAAGGATTCCCCGCAATTTCTTCTGACGTCACTTAAATATGCACTTGCGACGTTTTGTGGGCATGTTCACTGGGACAAGATGTGGGGGTGGGTGACTGACAGCGAATTACACCCGTTTCCTTTTATCTACACAACTATATTTCTGCAACATTGTTGCAAAGTGTACCATTGTATCAATTGTAAAACAAGGACAAGTATAAGGATACAAGGACCTTAAAATTATTACACAAGGTTGTTAGCTTTTCATTTAAGTCAAATCTGGTACAGACAACTGACCTACTTTAAAGTTGTCCAGTCAGTTCAGTTGAGTTCTGCTTCCCTGGAAGCTCTAGTTTCCACTACCTAATCTGGCTTTTCTGGTTTTATAAATTTCAAGCTTAGCAATTCCAAGCAAAAAATTCAAAAGAAAAATCACAGAGTTTTTCCTAGTATTACATGCAAGTCCATAAACAAAGATTGTAACAGAAAAAACAATTTTGAATTTACAAAAGATTCGGCTCAGATACAGAAACAGAGATGACAATCTCTTGCACTCAATAAACGCATGATACAAATGTTCAACATTACCACAAAAAGGACATAAATTAGACACAGCAGGGTTAAACTTCTGAACTAACACCTGTGTGGCCAGGGCGTGATGGACCAGTCTCCAATTTAGGTCTCCTGTACATCCGACAGTAGGACACCTGTACATTTCATCCCAATTTGGAGTGAGAAATGCTCCTGCAGGTAAAAACCTTTCCACTTGTTTCTTAAGGGTGCTGCACAGCCCGGTAAGCACACCTTGACAAATTATATACATTGCCCTTTTTCCCATGATGTGGAACACACCGGATTATTCGCTGTTAGAGGAAAACACACCATGTTGTTCCTGGGCAGTGACTGAGAGTTCAGGGAAGGTTAAACGAAAATCTACTTCTTCAATTACCCCATTCCACCCAATGTTTAAATCTAAAAAAGTCTGGGATACAATCTTTATGACCCTGCTCACTATTCTAATTGAACGCAAGCCAATTTTTCCAGAAACAGTGCTGGCAGACAACCATCGCTTTAAGGATAGCTCCATAAGATCTCGCACTTTATTAATCCCATTGTTCGGAAAATGTTCCATAAAAGCTCGGCTGAAAGATATTTCAGCGAATAGTGAGTTTTGGAACAATGGCTCATGCACAAACTTCCTGGGATCATAAGAGATCTCCAACCGCTGCACTTCTAGAGCTTGCCAGGCGTTCAGGAGAGACCGATGAAATGCAGGGAGCCGAGCTCTATCGACCTGCTTCAAGTCCATAAGGAAAATTTCCTGGTCATAGTCCATTCCACCTACTTGCCTGAGCAAGGTATTCGTGAGAGGACGCCAGGGCACAACCTCGCTGTATAGCAGACGTTTTATTGTCATTAGCCGGAAAGCCATTATTCGACTGGGGATGTGCACCAGATTGTGACCACCTGAATTACGTGGTCTGCACAACACATCTGGCTTAAGCCAGTGGTGGCCTCCCCAGAAGAAGTCAACTAGACCCCTCTGAATGTTGGTCATCAGAGCTTGAGGAGGCTGGAGTGTTATGATTTTATGCCATACGATTGGAAGCACCAGGTTGTTTATTATCGTTACCCGTGCCTTAAATGACAAGATATGGAGCATCCCTTTCCACTTTGATAGTTTCTGCTTAATGTTATCTAAGAAACCATCCCAGTTTTTATTCATATAGCTTGTAGTTCCCAAATGGATGCCTAAGTATTTAAACCCATCCGTTTTCCATAACATTCCTCCTGGAAGAGTTGGGGGAACCATATGTGATGCCTGTGATGCATCGGGTATCTGGGTACAAAGAAAGAGCTACACTCTTGTTCCAATTTACTCTTGCTGATGAAGCATGTTCAAATTTCGCAAAACACCAGGATAGCTCAAAAACATCTTCCTGGTTTTTAACCACAACACACAGGTCGTCTGCATATACTGACGTAACAATTTTGGAATTGTTTGACAAGGACAAACCAGATAAGGTGGTACGAAGGAGAGCCAGTAAGGGTTCGATGGACAATGTGTACAACATGCCTGACAGTGGACAGCCCTGACGGATGCCATGCTGAAAGGGGAAAGGATGACACAGACTGTTATTTACTTTTAGCAGGCATGATACATTGTTGTATAAAAGTTTTATGCCAGAAATGAATTTTTCTCCAAATCCTGCTTTGGTAAGAACTGCAAACAAAAATGAGTGATCCACACTGTCAAAAGCTTTCTCCTGATCAAGGAGTAATAACCCAAAAGCGTGCGACGCAGTTTGACCGATAGTAATCAAGTCTCGAACCAAGAAAATACTGTCATACATGGATCGTTCAGGTATGCAATACGTTTGGTCATTCCCAACTAAGAAAGAGATGACCTTTTTAAGACGCATTGCACGCATTTTTAACACAATCTTAAAGTCAGTATTTAACAACGACACAGGCTGCCAGTTTGTAATCTGCTGCAAATCCCTTTTTTTGGGAAGAAGACATAAGACAGCTCTTCTGCAGCTCAGGGGCAATTCCCCCTGATTTCGGCTCTCGTGAAAAATCTCAATTAAAGCAGGGCCCAGAACATTCCAAAAAACGTTGTAAAATTCAGCAGGAAGTCTGTTAATCCCGGGGGCCTTGCCGTCTTCGAGTTGTTTCACTGCTGTTGTGAGCTCCTCCAGAGAAATGTCACATTCCAGTTGGAGTTGCTGCTCTTCAGAAAGAGATGGGAGAAGTTCAATCATCTCATTTGCCGTCGTTTTATCGACCATTCTTGGAGTAAACAAATTTGAGTGAAACTCTTGCAGTGAATGTTTAATGTCACTGGCAAATCAGAACACCGTCGGAAGAGCGTAGACTCTGAATCTGCCGAGAAGTGTTCGCAGCCTTCTGCATTTTGAAGAAATCTTTGTTTGGAGTCTCGAGGTGTATTCTGCTCATCCACAGGTGAATCATTGCTCCCGCCACACGCTCTTTAACCGGTTCGGCCAGCAGGGTCTTTTTTTCTATCAGCTGCTGATATTGGTCACTTCCCCAAGATGTTCCAGCTTCTTGTTCATATTTAAGTACATCTGCTTTTAGAGCACTTATCAACCCAGACGTATTACTAGTGGCATACGAGCAATATTGTTGGCAGAAAATCCGAATTTGTGACTTGGTACAGTCCCACCACTGTCGCATATTGACATAAGAACACTTTTTCTTTTCTAATCCTTCCCATACCAGCCTGAAGGAATTTTTAAAATGTTAATCTTGGAACAATTTCACATTGAAATTCCAGTGTACACTCTTACAGCAATGATAGGGTAACATACAATCCAATGCAATCATATGGTGATCAGAAAAGCCAGATGGAGTTATACATGTTCTCTTAACCAGATTCACCATTCCTTGGTTCACGTACAATCTGTCCAGTCGACCCATGGTTAACTGGTGTTTTGCACAGCACACCCATGTATATTGACGGGTGTTTGGATTTTGTAATCGCCATACATTTCTAAGTTTGTATTTTTTCACAAGTTGTGCCAAGGACTTTGCACTGGGTGGATGTGGCTCAGGAGTGTTCCTGTCCAGTCGAGGGTTGAGTGTGCAATTATAGTCTCCCTCCATACAAATTAAACAAGTCAAATCAACAGTGCTTAAACAATCCGCTAATTTAGGAAGAAATAGAGCCCTTTCAGCGCTGTCACTGGGGCAATACACATTAATAATGCGAACCTTTTGATTGCTGCTAATAAAATCCACCACCATCAAGAAACCCTTACAAATCTCTCTATAGTGAATCTCAGATGGTTGAAGGCGAGGATGCAAGATTATTGCCACCCCCGCTTTAGCTTGTTCAACCGCACTGGAGAAAACATGGCACCCTTTAAACATTCTGCGCCACTCGTCTTCACAAGATTGGTTGATGTGTGTCTCTTGTAACATGAAAATATCAATCTTATCTTTCTCAAATAGTTGTAACACCTCCAGACGCCGCATGCAGCTGCGGCCTCCGTTTATGTTGAGAGACGTTACCTTCATTTATTCTTTATTAATTTTCCTCCTCTTGGAGTTCTTTTCCTGCCTTAGTGGCACACTTCCTCAACCGCTGAAATTGAGGTTCTGAGATCCCAACATGCTGGGGTTCACGAATCATGTTTCTAGTAGTTTTTAGAAAAGCATGTAGGTTTGGGAAATAATCCTGAATTCTGACATTCCTTTTCCTGAAGGATTCATCGAGGAATTTTTTAATTTCATCCTCTGTAACTACAGTGTCCCCATCCTCATCCTCTTGGACACAAAACCCACTACCTGATGGGGTAGAGTAGGGTTTATCAAAATCAAACGCATCATCCTTGTCGTTCTCTTCCTGATGCAAAGCTATTTCTGGGGCACAAATCTCCCCAGGATCAGAAACATGGATATCGTTTTCATTCATGTTTAGCTGCTCATCGTCACATGCAGCTTCCTTCTTATCATCCCTTTTATTTTGTTCGAAATGTGTAGGCTTACAGGTTTCCTCTGAGGGGCTGTCTGACTTATCTGTTCTGTCATTACGCCCGGCCATCCCTGCGCCCACCTCTGTGACCATTACATTATGCCCGTCACACATAGGCGGATATTTTGGCGACTGCCGGCGATCAAGATTTTTCGGCGACTACTGGCGATTTTGGGCGGTCAAATATGGTCAGGCAGCAGTATGGCGACTGCAGGCGGCCACATTGCGACTGCATTGTGACGAAGCACTGACCTCGCCCCGAGTGGGATGGCGACTGTTGAAGATCGACGACGACTGCATTGCGGATGCACGGCGGCAGCGTGGCGACAGTCTGGCGGCTAGATTACGACTGATGGCGGATCGCGTCGACTGCATTGGGCCCGGATGGCGGTTTACTCCGACGTCCGCAAGACTGCAATAAGACTGCCGGCGATTGGAGACGATTCACACAACGCTCTTTGCTCGTAGACAGGGTACAGTTTTGTGTATTTGAAGCTGTAGTCATCATGCCTGCTAAACGTGGAAAGATGGGGAGGCCTGCCAAGGCTCCACAGAGGGATGAGGACACCGTACCAGATCTGCCAGCTGTAGCACCAGAAGAGGTCATCTTTGACCCAGAGGCCATAGCTGCTGAGGCCTCTGGGTCAAAGGCGGCAGACATCCAGGACGTTGAAGAGGTGGCCCCCGTGACCGAGGTGGCGAAGAAGCCCGCCAAGGATACTGTCACCCTGGCAGAGGAACAGGAGTATGACATGGTGGAGTGGTTGTTACAGAACCCCTTGTTCTTTGACAAGTCGATGACGTCCTTCAGGGAGAAGGCCAAGAAGCAGGCCTTGTGGGTGGCGAAGGCCGGCGAGATCGGTAGAAGTAGTAAGTCCATTTTTATGCTTATTTATTCCAATACAGGGTAAGTAGATGTTGGTAAGTATTTAATTTTCCATTCATTAATCAATTCTCAACAATGACTCAACATTGCTTCCATTCTGTTTGAAATACTACATTCACATTGAAGACAACGACAGCTACTTATGTAAATGCCAACATTTTGTCTTTTAACAGTACAGTCCAGTGCATTGTTCTTCATCAATTACACACTTTTATTCTTTACTAACAGGATGCAATTTGTTTTCTTCTCTTTCAGTGGATGATCTCAAACAGTGGCTCAAGTCCCAGCGTACCAAGTTTAGTAAGCTGTCGACACAGGGCAGGTCCGGCGACGGTGCCAAGGTCCACACCGACCGCGAGAAGTGGACTCTGGAGAGGTTTGCGTTCCTGGGGAAGCATGTGGTGCGGCAAAGTAAGAAGGCTGGTGCTACTGTAAGTAATTTTATTTAAAATTATTCCTCTTCTCTGTACAGTACAGTGCGTTAGTACGTTTCTCAGTACAGTACAGTGCAGTACTGTGTATGTCTGTCAGTACAGTGCAGTACATTTTTTGCCTAACTACAGTACTGATGATCGCCAACAACACACGTTTAGCAATGTGGAAGTCTCATGGAAATAGAGGGATGACAATATTTATATGTTTATATGTGTCGTATATTTTATATTAATATGTTTTTCTTCATTATATTGCAGTTGAAGAGGAAGATTGCTGCGTCGCAGCTCCCACCACCTGAGGTCCCATATGCTGTGCCTGTGCCTGCTGCTCCGGTGTCTGCTCCTCTTGCACCTCTTGCTAACGACGACATCTTGGAGACGATTGTCGAGGATCCCTTGTCTCGGGCTAGCACTCCACTCCCGTCATCGCAGCCCCAGACCACCCCCCAGGCCCCTGCTACCAAGAAGAGGAAGCGCCACAGTGATGACTCCACCGTGACTAGACTGGAGGAGAGGGCTCACACATCAGCCGAGTTGCAGCAGGAGATCCGGGACCATCTGCGGGAGGCCGCCGTCCCGACATGTCCCCGTGTTGCCTGGGGTCGGTGGATCACTACTCTGCTGCCATCGATCCACGAGAGCATCTGGAGCGACTTCATGAGGGACAGTATTAACTTGATGATCAGGTACAGTGATGCCTCGCAGCGCCTTCATCATCAGCCACAGGTGATGGTGCAGCAGCAGATGCCAGCACAGATGCCAGTCAGTTCACAGCAGATGCCACAGATGAGTGTTGTGCCACCACAGCAGACCATGATGGCACCTCTACCCCCACCAGCGATCACCGCGATCTACCCTGCTACACCTTTGACGTCACAGCTTGTTTGGGACAGTACCACTCCCACCTTTGGTGCTCCAGTAGCCACCACAGTGCCACAGTCTCCGGGTGGTGCAGAGAACATCACACCACTGTCGAACATCTCTGCATTCGCGGGTTTGTCAAGGCTCCTCGGGAGTTTCGCCACGGACACTGTGGGGATGTCTACACCGAACCTGTCACCAGCTGACGATGACGATGACTCTGGCAGTCAGGATTACTGACACATTACTGATTACTTGTGGATATTTGTGCTATTGGATACTTGTGCTGTGCTATTGGATACTTGTGCTATGAACATTGTGATTCATTATTGGATACTTGTGCTATGAACAAATTTGTATTTAATATGAACAAATAAATTTGTTTGTATTAAATATAAATTTCAAAATCACTGTTTCGTCCTCGCTACAGGCACTCATCAGACGGCTAAAGCTACCGTTACAGTGTTTCTATTTTGCTTTTTTTTTTTTTTTTTTTTTTTTTCTCTATTTTACATTTCACTGTATTCATTTCAATGATGTATGACATGAAGCATAAAGATGTTTGATGTACAATAAGAAAGTTAATAAAGATGTATCATTGTAATGTAATAATCAAACTTTTCTGCAGGGAGAGAGAATGGAAATAAAGTCCAACAAATTATTTCCACTGGTCCCAAGTCCCATAAATAAAGTTTCCAAAGGACCAAAAATAAAGTTCCCAAAAGTCCCAAGTCCAAACAATATAGCCATATCCTTGTCGGCACCACAGGACCTCACTCCACGGAGACCCTCACACCATCCTGTCTTGCCATGGAATGGAGCCGGCAGGGGAGTTGTAGTAGGTCTTGAGGTAGTTCCTCTGGTCCTTGGGTACACGGGTGTGCACGTTCCCTCTAAACCCCCGTTCTTCCATGTCGGCCAGCTGCGTACCTTCCCTCCAAGAGCCTGGGATGACGTTGTGGTCATTGTCTTCATGGTCCATCACCTCGTTCTGCTGAGCTGGATAATGCAGACGCATAATGTTGTGGAGACAAACGGTGGCCAGGATGATACTATCGATTGTCTCTGGTGTCTGGGCCATGGTTGTGAGTAGACAGCGGAACCGGTTGGATAGGATCCCAAAAGCGTTTTCCACGATGCGCCTTGCTCTAGACAAGCGGTAGTTGAAGATCCTTTCCTGGTGGTCCAAGATCCTCCTGCCATATGGCTTCATCATCCAGGTCTTCAGCGCAAAGGCCTCATCGCCGATGATGAAGTACGGCATGTCTCGGGCATCATGAGGCAGAGGGTCTGGTTCTGGCAAGCCGATGGCGTGATCTTCAACAGCCAACTTCATATCGCACCGATTCCAGATCTGGGCATCTGATGACGATCCGTTCGCTCCCATGTTCACCCAGATGAACTGATAGTTGGCATCAACCAGCCCCATCAGGATTAACGGGAGTAGAACTTCTTGTAGTTGAAAAAAACGGACCCAGACTTCTTCGGTGCTTTGATGCGGATGTGTTTGCCATCGAGTGCTCCTAGGGCATGGTGCATCTGCCACCTCAGTCCAAATTTCTCAGCTACTGTCTTCCACTCTTCTGGTGTAGAGGGAGTGTTGACGACCTCCTCCAGGTATTCATCGACGATGGCCTGGCAGACATCCCGTACAATGAGGGCGATGGTGTTGTGGGCCACTCGGAAGTTGTACTGCAGGGACATGTAGCTATCCCCTGACGCAAGGTACCTCAGGGTGATTGCCAGTCTCAGACCTGGTTCTATTGGTTCACGCCAAAATGTGGGCTGCTTGGCGATTTGAGGACCGAGACGCTCTAGCAGCTCGTCAAACAGGGCTGGCTCCATCCTGGTGAAGTTCTTGTAGCCCTGCACGTCTTCGCCCCTGAGCTCTACCATGAGCTGCTCATACTGCCCTAGAGCTGGTAGTCGCAGGAGCCACTGCCTCACCCAATGTCTTCTCTCCCTCCGTTGTCCTCTTTCTTGATGCTGCTCCTCAGCGTGAGCCAGCAGTAGGTCATTCGCAGCAATATCTTGGTCCAGTGCTGCCAAGTCATTCAGAAGGACCAGCTTCATCCTATGTTCATCATCCATGATAGATGTTGGTAGAGAGACCCTTGGTAGACCTTGACCATAGGACATACTGCAGTGAGCTGAAATGTCCACCCCTATTTATACCTGGCCAGATAATCGTGGTATGTCGTAATGCAGTCGCCAGGCAGTCGTATCTCTGTCGCCAATGGCCGTAACTCGGCCGCCACTAGTCCTACTGCTGTCGTCGTCAGTCTCCCATAGCCGCAGGGGAGACGTGACAGTTCTTCTGTAGTCGATATGCAGCCGCAACAATGTCGGCCCGTAGTCGGGAAGATGCCGCAGGAAGGCCGTATGGCATTCGCATCTCTGCCGTGCTAGCTGGTGGGGCGATGCTGGGGCCATTGCGGAAGACTATGAGCGACTGGGTTGCGGCCGCTTTACGGTCTTATTACGGATACCGACGACAGCATGGCGGTTCCATCACGACAGCATGGTGGATTTTTTTTGAGAACGACTGAGCGCACCGTTTTTAAACATTTAAAAAATATTTGGCCCCTTTGCGGCTCTTGCCGACTGCAGCAGACCTGGGGAGGATAACCACGACTACAGAAGACCGTCCATTACGGTTTCATTACGATTGTCGGCGGGTGGTGGCGATTTTTTCAGTCGCCAGTAGTCGCCGACAAATCCGCCTATGTGTGACAAGGGGCTTTAATGTCATGTAAGACAGCAGGGTTATCAATATCACCACCTGTGTCCTCCTGGGAGGCACGAGGATGCTCGATGTCTATATCACACTCAGAACCCTCAAACAGGTTCGGCAAGTGGTGCAAACGAATTGCTTAGATTTAAACCCGGTGCCGGTTCAGTGTGCAATCCCAAACAGGGATTCTCTACACAAGCTCCATCTTGCAAGCTCGGCGACACATTTGACACAACCAGTACCTTACTATACACTGTGCTTGCATCCTTCACGACGGGACATGAACGTTTATGTCCTTTTTTACGAGCCACTGTTACGAACCCTTCCATATTGTCATCCGTACAGTCCTGTACAGTAGGAGAGGGAACAACCACTTTTGTCACACCAGCAGGTAGGGAGGAGTGGTCTACTGTTTCCCGTTCACCCATTGGTTGTGGGGAGGGGTCTACCATTCCACGTATCTCAGTAGGTGAGGGGGTCAACTGTTTCCCCATCACCATTAGGATGAGATTCGCCCCCAGCTGGAGAAAGACGGACCTGCGAGCGCTGAAACAGATGCGCCTCAGCTTGGAGACTGGAGAGAGAAGCCACCGCCACCCCCAGCGCGACGATACCTCCCCGCATCTCTGGACCGGACCGAGTCGATTCTGCCTTGAGCCAGGAGTGCACCTTGAGCCATCGATACCCGCTGTCCTTTTCATCAACCCCCGTGTGAGTCAGCATTTTGTCCCGTGTGTCTGTCGTCTGTCCGGGGTTAATATAAGAGTGTGTCTAAGTGCCTGTCTTCCTGTAATATACCTCTAGCCCCTGTAATCTAACCTTTTCCGTACGAATATACTTGAGAATCGAAACGTTGGTGTCGTATTGTGTGATTGTAATCCAGCCGGGTGTCTTCTTTTTCTTATTGAGCCAGCATAGCGCGGCTAGTCAACGTTCGGGCCCAACCAACAAACAGCAGCGATATACGGCATATATATAAGACAAGAATCAAAAAGACAAGACAAGAATCAAGAGGGAAATATTTAAAGCAAAAGGAAGGAGAAGGAGAAGAGATAGTCAGGGGTTAAATGCTGTGGGTTAAATGTTAAATGCAGTGTTGAACAGGTGTGTCTTGAGTGATGTTTTGAATGTGGTGAGTGAGGAGGAGTCTCTGATGGTGTGAGGTAGTGAGTTCCAGAGGGTGGGAGCAGCGATGGAGAAGGCCCTGTCCCCCCAGGATCTGAATTTGGTCTGGATGGGGGGGACAGGAGGTTGGCGCCAGCAGAGCGGAGGTTGCGAGTGGGAGTGTGTCTGGAGAGGAGGTCAGTCAGGTAGGATGGGGCCAGGTTATGGAGGGCTTTGTAGGTCAAGAGGAGGATTTTGTACTGGATTCTCTGGGGGATGGGGAGCCAGTGAAGCTTGTAAAGGACGGGGGTGATGTGGTCACGGGTCCGGGAATGGGTGAGTAGACGGGCAGCGGAGTTCTGAATGTATTGGAGTTTATTGATGATTATTGAGGGTGTACCATAGAGGAGGCTGTTGCCTGAGCATGAGTATGACTCCGCATGCATAGTAACTGACCGTGACAACGGATAGATGCCCTGGTTCACTGTCCTAAATATAAACAAGTTTGATTTAAATCCCTTCAGCTGTTTTTACCACAGGACAGGTTTCACATCGAACGGTGAAGTGGTTTCGGAGAAGGGATTATTTTTTTAATATCGGCTTTCAAGCTAATAATATGGCTGCCACACCACGTGACATATGATCTTTAAAATGTACACACTGCATATGCATGGGAAGGGGATCACATTTGTGAAGTTTCATGTTGATTGGATAATGTTCGTTTTTCTATCCAATATGGCTGCCAGACCACGTGACCTACAACGTCATCATTTTGATTGTGAATCAAAGAAAGACGGGTGAAACAAACTCCTATTGAACTTTTTCTCAATTGTCTTATGCAAACTTCCGCATCCGGTCGATGGCGGCCTCCATTGCGTGATTTGGTTTTAGAAATATTTTTTCAAATGCTCGAATCTCATTGGTTCCGGTTTGGTGACGCGTTTCGTTGAAGATAACCAGGCCCGTGCGGGCCGAGGTTGGTCTTAAAGTATTTTAATTATAAATTAGAGGTGCATAAGATTGTGAATCAAACAAAGACGGGTGAAAGAAACTCCTATTGAACGTTTTCAATTTGGTATGCATACTTCCGCATCCGCAAGATGGCGGCCTCCATTGCGCTTCGGAATTCTCAAGCCAAGGCATAATCTGGTTTTCGACATAATACGTACGTGTTTATTGACAACACCGGCTTCGCCGGCTATAAGTGTGGCCATTAATCTTTGCATGCAAAACTACATTTAGCTTTTGCACATTTTCGGCCAATATCATGTAAACGACCCTTTTAAAAGTCATCACGTGTCGGAATTCACCCCTTGCCGAATGTATCGGCACCATTGTCACTTTTGATACGATCGTACCGAACTTGCTCATTTGAGCACACAAGTCCTCACCTTTAAGAGTCCTCAAGTTAAGAGTCACACTCAAGTTAAGATCTCAAGATAAGATTTAAGAGTCACCTCAAGTTAAGAGTCACCTCAAGTTAAGAGTCACAGTCACAAACCACTTTAAGAGTCACACAAGTCCTCACCTCACCAAATATTGCATTAGACACATTGACCCTCACCGCAGGTGTATCTAATGGGGAAACCACGAGAAACATGTCGGGTTCTATGAGAAGGCCTTGCTCCACAACGGAGTTCACCATGTCATATGTGCACCTCCGATACAAACACAACAACCTTCTTGTTCATTCGAGAGGCTGCACAGATATTATGTGAGCCGACGCATTTTCCGATTGCTAAAAGCACTTGCTCCATCTTTACCTCACTCGGAGGGTCGCACACCAGCCCATGCTTGCGAGTGAGCGACTCGTACCTGCTATTCCTCAAATAATCGTTTGCCATAGCAAACGTAAATTAAATAAACTAGGGCATGCCCGTACTATATATCTATCTAAAATTATATCCCCCCTCTCTATTTACATGAAATGGTTTGGTCCATTCGCAACGCCAAAGCGAACGGCGAACGGCTTGCGAGTACAGTGACAATCCCCCCCCTCTATTTACATGAATGGTTTGGTCCATTCGCAACGACCACAGAACCCCCCCCTCTATTTACATGCAATGGTTTGGTCCAAAGCGAACGGCTTCCGGAGTTTGGTAAAGAAATCGCCATCGCGTGCACAAACGCGCAGGAAAGCGAATGAATCGCAAATTCGTTTTTATTAGTTTTAAAACGTAGTTTAACGCCAACATAGTTTGCAAACGTGAAATAAATGAATACGCTCTCAAATGTGCCATCCGAGGCAGAGTGTGTCCGCCACGTTCGGCACACGCGATCGTTCGCTGCTCTCTGATTGGTTGAATCGTTTTTTGGACATAGCTCGGTAAGTAATTGTCCGATTAATATGAAACCTTGAAAAGGCACATCCTCGGGTCCCCAGCAATATACCTGGCAAGTTAAAAGTATATCGGACCCGTGGTTGTCGAGAAACAGCGGTCACAGACAAACGTACAGACAGAGATTACTGGAATTATAGATAGATAAAAGGTGAGAAATCAACAAAACGATACCAACCACAAGCAACACCGGCAAGTGGAGGTAAAACCAAAACTAATGGACTAGGTCCAAGAACGGTTTAGAGCAGCGAAACACCGCTGCCTGGACTAGGAAAACACGGCAAAATGGAGGCCAGGCCTCAAACCCGGAGGTTCGAAAAAAGGAAACCGAACACCACCTACCGTTTGCGCTCTCTCCCTCTCTCTTGTCTCAACAATGAAAGGACACACAGGGGAAACTTTACAAGTATAAACAAGGACACAAGGGAGGGAAATGGGGGATAGGAAAACCAACCGACACGACAGAGAACTCACAGCTCAACATGCACAGCCACCATGATGCCACACCCATGCATGACTCACCAACGACCAGCAAGGGCGAAAGAGAGAGAAAGAGAGAGAAAGACTTTGACTTTTAAGTCCTTTTATTATAAAACTACAAAAACAAGCATCAACAAGAATAAACCAAAAAACAGTTTTCAAAAGAATACAACCAAAGTCATAGAAAGTCAAATAAAAGGAGAAACAATCAATGTAAATGAACTACATTCCAAAACAATAGATTTCAAAGACAAGGAAACACCTACATGTAAATCTCTAATACATTTTCATTTACCCCGCATATTTTTCCCACACACCATGTCTCAACAAAATCCCTAATGTTTGCATTTCTGCTATAATACTGAAATTCCAGTTTCAACCGAGTTGTGACCAGGGATTGGAAGTGCAAGATCACATTGCATTGCTCGGGTCGCTTGCCCTTGATTTTCGCTTTTCGTGACAAATAGATGGCCAGTTTAGCCTCTGACAAGAAATAATTTTAAAACATTAACAATTTTCCCTTTGCTGAAGTGACCCCAAGGCCAAAAATAAACAACCGGAGAGAAAAAGGAACATTAACTTGACCAAACACATTTTTCAGTAAAAGAAAAAGAGGACACAATCGTATGCAATCAACAAACCCATGAAACAAATCTTCGAAATTATTACAAAAGGGACAGGTCACCGATACCATGGCATCCAGACGGTTTACAAAAGTGTTTGTTGGCAATACCCCGTGAGCCAGTCTCCATTGTAAATCACCCGACCTTTTTGATACGGGTGTACCATACATTGATTTCCATTCAGGTTCAGAAGGGGGACCATTAGGTAAAAGAGCTTTCCATCTCATAACTCCTGCTGCAGAGGTGTTTCCATTAATCAAAGAAAGACAGAACTGGTAAATAGATTTACTCTCAAGACTACTAAATAAACAAGAGCCAGTACTGACTGGGGAAGAAGTAGAACCCGTGAAAGCAACAAGTAAGTTAGGAAGCAAAGGATTATGGGATGCCCATTTAACCCCAGTACTCCACTGCAACCCAAGTCTGAAGGATGTACGAATGACTTCTACAAGTACCTGACCTGCAGCTCTCATTGATCTGGTACCAGTAATCTCAGCGACTTCCTTGGCAGATCTCCAACCACAATTGGCTGAGTCACGAAGATGCCAGACATTTCTGATGCCACCTGAAATGAAGTTTTGGGTAAAACACCGGCTCTTGGGAACCTGGGGAAAGAGTGGGTTGAGGAATAAAGGTTCTCCCGCAAACATTTTAACCTCATAGGACTCCTTTTGGCGGCTTACCACTACGGCTTGCCAAGCATTCAACAAGCTCTGGTAGAACAGAGGAAGGTGGGACACATCAACTTTTTGGGATTCGATCAAAAAAGTCTCAAGGCCGTAGCCGAGCATTCCAGCTTGCCTCAGTATTCGTTGTGCCACAGGGCGCCAGGGCAGTTTTTCAGCATTGAGTAGACGTTGTATTGACTTCAGCCGAAACGCGAAAGAGAGAAAAAGAGAAAGACAGAGAGAGAGACAGAGAGAGAGACAGAGAATATGAATGATCGTTTTAAGGCCATTTTCCCCGCTAGAGCAGGGGTTAGCCTTGCGGGCCCCATGACAATCATGGTTCCCTGTTTGAGGCAATGTTTTTATGGCCGGATGCCCTTCCTGACGCCAATCCTTGGTCACGCTCTTAGGATGCGCAGGGATACGGTGTACCTATTCTAAATCAGGGTACACACCGTCATCATTCATCCCAGCAAGCTGGTACTCAATTTGCTGACCTCGGAAGGATGACAGGCTGAGTCAACCCCCCTGGCGTTAATTCAGCAATCGACCGGGATTCAAACCCAGGATCCTAGGATCCCAAGCCGGCACCCTAACCGCTAAGCCAGGCCAGAGACAGAGAGAAAGAAAAAGCCGCAGTCTGTGTCGAATGGCATTTTGCCAGTGTCCTGGTGGGCTACTGTGTATTTGGTTTACCTCTTCAATGTGAGCTCTGTATTCTTGTGGTGCTTCTCACTGCTGGTGTATGCCTCGTGATACCTTTACTGCTTTGGATCCGTACACGCAATACGTAAATCCGTTTTTGGCAGTTTATTTTGACACCCCTACCCTCCTGTGACTTGACATTGATAGTGTGACTTGACTGTGACTTGACAAACTTTGCTTGACCTTGATACTTTGCATGACCTCCACACTGAAAAAATGTGACTTGGTGAATAAGGACAATGTCGCCTTTTTTTGGTCAATCAGCCTCCATTCTGTAAGTTTTTTTTATGGGTGGCATCTCACAGTACAGCCATTGATTTAACGTTGCCCTTCAGATCTCTACAAATTTTACGAATGTCTAATTGAACTTCCTGCTTTCTTTTGATCGTAAATGCCATCTTGTAGACTCAAATCAATAATTTACTGTGTGGTCCAAAATGATGTGCAACTTTTTATGAAACTACCTGGGTGTGTTGATAAGTACCTCCTGTTTTTTTTTCTCCAAAACAGGTAAAGATATTCGAATGAATCAAAGACAGTTTACTGTTAGAACGCCACTAGAGCATACCTCCGCCAGGCTGAACAGTTTATGTTTTGTATCCACTGATAGGCCGGATCTGGTTTCGGACCTGAACCAAAATCGAATCGGCTTGTTCTTGTCATCTAACCAACTCATCCACCTAGTTTAGTCATAACTCGTCCTCCATAACTTTTTAAAATATTGTTGTGGATCTTGGTCGTCGGCTCTCCCCTTATCAAGGGGGGGGGGGGGGTTAATCCCCTTGTCTTTTTATCTGGCCGACCCGAGTCCTGGAAGTTATACGCTCCTTCCGGTCGGTATTAGGTAGGGTTATTGGTCAATTTAGTCCCAAATACCTAATTACCAACACCGACCGCGAAGCAGGGAAATAACTCCCGCCAGAACCACGGCGTTAGTGGACACGCCGAGCGAAGCGAGCCGCGATTTGGGCCGTTAACAATGACTAGACCCGATTATAGCGGTTGCGATTGTGCCACGCTTACCCAATGAGAGAAAAGACGGATGTGATCGAATAAGAGGAAACCCAGAAAATAGTAAGAACAAAGATTGGTTTATTACAAATGTACAAGAAGGAGAAGAGGAAACGAAAGAATGTACAAGATAGGAAGAGGAAGAAGCAGTTACACAGGGCAGCCTTAGACAGTCTTATTCTTAATACCCAGGACAAACGGGCCCATCTCAGACACTCACACAGGGATTGTAGATGGTAGGGTGGAACAGGTAGAGGGTCCGGCGATGGCGTCCACCTCGTCCGGTCCCCGACTCGTACTGTGCAGCAGATGGAAAACGGCAGCAGCTCTCCGCGTGTAGTGGAACGCGACCGGACAAGTCCTATAATGGGGGGAAGCTGGTGTCCTATGGCGTATGTAATAAATGCACACTCGTGCCAAACGCCCCCTCTCTCCACGGTCCTTTCGCACAGCGCGTTTCCAACCAGTCCTTTACAACGCCAATCGTACGAGGCCGTCTTGGACAGTTCTCTCATCAAGCGCACCGTATATCTCATAAGTCCTTTTGCAACGCGCGTTTCCCAGTCAGTTCTGTAAAAGGGCTTTGCGTTCGCCCTTTTATAACTCAACCAAGCGATCGCTCCGCGAGCCCCAAAGCCATGCCTGTCGGCGATGTCACTTCAGCCCTTGTTGGCTTTGTATACAAGGTCGAGGCTCGTGAAAGAGCGAACATTAATCACACAGAAAGACAAACCGACACATAAAACATATAACATAGGGAGCGGTAGACAAGATGGGGAGAGAGGGGGAAGGACACAAACACAACATTTGAGAGCAGGGACCGAGAGACATGGAGACATCGAGAGATCTGAGAGAGGGCGAGGGCTTTAGGGGGGGGGGGGCGTGGGAAGGGGGCGGTGGGAGAGGTATAAAACATATGGACACTGCCAGGACTTCCAGGAAAGAAGTTGGAATTTCAAACAAGGTGGATCTGGGGTGAATTAGCGGGGGTAGAAAAGATCAAGGTTTTGGATGGGGGAAGATAAGAGATGGTGGTGAACAGCTGTTTTAAAGACCTGGAGGGAGGAGTGGGATTGAAGGGAGTGAGGGAGTTTGTTCCAGAGGCGGGAGAAAAGAGGAATGAAAGAGTGAAGGTGAGCAGAGAGCCGAGATTTCGGCAGTTTAACCATCAGAGGGTTGCTGGCAGATCTTGTGCGACCTGTAGGAATATTTGGGGGACAGAGCACAGAGAGAGCTGGGGGTGCAAGGCCGGAGAGGAGTCGGTAGAAGACAGAAAGACCACCTACCTGCCTGCGGTGAGTGAGTGAAAGGCCCTCAGAGATAGCTTCATCGCGGGAGATTCCAATAATTCTGAAAGCTTTGGTTTCAACAGCGTGAAGCCGAGCTAGGTGTGAGGCAGGAGCACCGGCCCATAGGGGAGAACAGTATTCCATTGAGCTGCGGATGAAAGCCTTGTATGTGGTGAGGAGCTCAGGTGTGCCGAGGAAGGACTTCGCACGACGGAGGATGCCCAGTCGGCGACTGGCTTTGGAGGCCAGCTTGGAAATGTGGTTTTCCCAAGAAAGATCATGGCAGATAGTGAGACCCAAAATCTTGAGCGACAGAACTTCTTGGAGAGGATTGTTGAGAAAGTAGATGGGAGGGTTGTCCAGTCGATCTTTTCGGATCTTACCGGCTGGTTATCGCTTACCGGCCATGCCCTGGTGGTGGGTTGACGTGGCCACACCTTCTTCCTGGCGCTCCGCCCCCTTTCTCGGGCCTTGCCTCGTGGCTTTTGGCGGCGTTGGGTGAGCGCTAAGGCAGCTGCTGCTGGCTGAGGCGCGTAACACTTGGGAGGGCCATGGGCAGACTGGAGGGCGCGTAATGGCGTGGCTTGGAGAGGGAGGCTGAGAAAATGAATGGATTGGGGCCTACTTCTTATTTGATTGACACAACGCAGATTCAACTATTGGAAACACGGCTTTACCTATACACATACTAATGAAATAACTGAAGTCCTATGGTGGCCTACGTGTTGCTTGTGGCCTAACTATGGGGTGCAACCTTTAACCCTTTAATAATGTCATATTTACAAGAATGAAGTCATATTTACAAGTGTGGGTTCTCAAAACCGCAACAATATCATGTTATATATCGCTTTTCTCCCGATCTCTCAATGGGGAAGAATCACTTAAAAATAAAATAATTCTCGTATTCGAATCCATATTCAGATCTTCACCAAAATCTAATTAATTCGTCGTTGTCCCACATCCAACCTGTCCACCAAGTTTCATCCAAATCCGTCCATAACTTTTTGAGATATCCCACTATATATCAGTTTTAGCCCTATCATGAAATAGTGAAGAATCACTTGATAAAATTAAGTAATTCTCGTATCCGAATGCATATTTGCATCTTCACCAAAATCGAATCGATTAGTCCTTGTAACACACCCAACCTGTCCACCAAATTTTGTCTAAATCCGTCCACAACTTTTTGAGATATCTGCTATATGTCTAATTTAGCCTTCCCATGGATATCCTGCTATATCCTCCGCCACTCCCCACCCCCCTCCTTCCCATACCCCCGCACCCCAAGCCCTCTCCTTCCCACAGATCTCCCGATGTCCCTGTTCTCTACTGCTGTTGTCCTTGTGTGCTTCCCTCTCTCTCTCCCCATCTTGTCTCCCGCTCCCTTTATTGTATGTTTTGTGTATCCGTTTTTTTTTTTTGTGATTGATGTTTACACGAGCCTCGATCTTGTACACAAAAAAAAAGAAAACAAAAAAGCCCTATCTCTCAATGGTGAAGAATCACTTAAAAAATTCTACGACCCGAATCCGGATCTTCACCAAAATCTAATCATTTCGTCCTTGTCAAAGAGACTACATCTCTGCTAAATTTGGTCCGAATCCGTCCACAACTTTTTGAGATATCTTGTTCACAAACAAACAGACAGACAGGGGTGAAAACCTAACCTCCATCAACCTTCGGGGGCGGAGGTCAAAAGCAATCTGTATTCTAACATGGTTCATTTTTTTTCAACAACATAATCCCTGTGGTCGCCACGTTTCTGCCAAAGATGTTTGGTGATGACGTCACGATATAACTGTCCGTCATGCTGACTTAAGCAGCACATCACAGCTGCCTTGACAGCATCCTCGGAGGAAAAATGTTTTCCATGAAGGTGTTCCTTAAGTTTGCGGAAGGGATGAAATTCTGGCGTAGGCAACACGGCGCTGGCGATCCTTTGTGGCGGTAGTCCGTTGACCATCTCTTACTCTCAGGATCGTAATGGTGCACCTAACTCTCATCTCCATTCACCTCATCTACAGCCAGTCATAACATCTGCTATCTGCGGCACTTAATGCTTCGAAGCACTGACAACCTTGTGCTGCCCTCTGCCATCTTGACCAATGTAGCATTGAGACATCTAGTGTCAGAATCACGAACTTTGCAGCCAGTGGTAGGAAGGCCTACTGTGCGACTGTCCTTTGTTTCATTCAAATATCTTTAACAGTTTTGGAGGAAAAGAAAAGCTGGTATTACATTTCACCACACCCTCATGCAATATTTTTTTATTACTGGTCGATTTGGTCTGTTTTTGTCGAATAATAAACATTGTTAGTTAAATTTTTGTTTACTAGCACCGGTACCCGCCCTATGGGCGGGGCTTCAATTGGGAGGCCCAAAAGAAAAGGCAAAATGTCAGAAATTGAAGGCTTTTTTATTTTAAACGATTCATATAAACCTCCGTTAAATCATATCACACGCAAATCATAAAATTCTAAACAGTATTTGTAGAATTTCAACAAAAGCCACATCACTGTTCATATCGGTAAATATTATTCCATCGTGTTTAGAGAAACTGGAAAATTTGAAAAATTGGAAAACTTGGAAATTGGAAAAATTGGAAAATTGAAAAAAAAATTGGAAAAACAATATAGCCTATTTTACCCCAGGGGTCCCAGGATTACACACCCAAAATATCGTTGCGATCGGTTCGGCCGTTTTTGTGGTACCTGGGAACAGACAGACAGACATTTGGTGAATTATAGTAAGATTGTCGCGAAAAGATACTTCAACAAGCAATAACAAGTGATATCATGAATAGTTGGTGGAGTGCTAAATCCAAACTCAATGATTACGTGCTCTGGATGACAGCAGCTGCTGGATCACTGTAGCTGAGAACTGGAGCTGGTATGCATCTGATGTTCTTTTTCAACTCCTGCAGTGTGTGTGTGGGTTGTTTTCCTAGACTTTAGCTTTGGGGGACCCCCATAGGTATTCAATGGGAGCATACAGATGCAGGAGTAGGGAGGCCATGGGTTGTCCGTCCGTCGAGAAATGAGTCGATCACCCGGGAAATATCGTCTCAAAAACGAAAAAGCATCATGAGACATTTGCAGTGGTCCACCATATTGCTGGAAGATGACTGAATTCATCGTGATGTCCTCTTGCTTCCTTTTCGGTGCTGGAAGGAATATTCTCTGCAGCATCTCCACATATCTATCTGTGTTGACTGTCACTGTTTGTCCGGCTTCGTTCTCAATGAAGAAAGGTCCCGTTACACCGCTATATCCAACAGCACATCAAACTGTTACTTTCGCTACAGAAACCCGGTTGTTCCATATGCTTGTGCACTAGGTGTTCTGCTCCAAATCGCATATTCTATTTGCTCACATGGACGCTGAGATTGAAGTGGGTCCCATTAACTCAGATGACATTGTCTACAAAATCCTAATTCTGGTCTTCGATCCGCTGGACAATGGCAATGCAAAGTTCAAACCTCTTCCTCTTATTTCTTTCGGTCTAATGCTGCACTACCTTAACTGTACCTTGTATGGATACACTTTCAAAACATCGTCTATGATTCTGCCATTGGTCGTGTGAGATGTCCCACCAGCTGCGCGAGTTGGTTTGTCGATTTTTTCAGAGAAACCTACAAAGCTTATCTTACAGCCTCTATCTTATCGGGTGTTCTCACTGTTTTCAACCACTGACTCCTTTAATTGTGCCTTTCACACTCCCAGTGTCTCTAAACTTTTCAACAGCATGTTTGATCGGTTTTTCATTGTGGAATGATTGCATTTCATTCGACTAAACATAGAGGCATGTGACTGCATCACAAAAAAAATCCCTAAAATGAGCGGCGCCTTGGACACAAATTTTTCGAAGTGGTTGAAACTTCTCTGGACAAAAACTTTAAAACTTGTTCTTTAGGCGACCTGAATATTAAAAAGAGGCTCACATTCATAAAATGATGCCAGCTGTTTGAAAAGTTGCCATTTTTTTGACACATTAAAGCGAAAGCAAGGTCGTTTGAAATTGATTCGTCCTACCGTGGTGAAGGGATGTCCTTCAATGGCAGCTCCAATGAAGATTAAGTGATGGTGGCACCCTCCACACCCCCAATCTGTGGTGATTCTCTGTGCCACTCCCCAAAACTCTGTCCCACAAACATCCCCACCCCAAAAAGCGTCAACTATTTTGTGTGCGGGTACCTTACAAATTCTATGCCATTTCTTTTTCTATCAAAGTGGATTACAACATTTGTTTCACGCTCCTTCTTATAATGTTTTCCATCAATTTTATAACTTCCTCTCCCCCCAATCCCCACCTCTCCCACTCCACTCCTGTTCATCCCTGTGCCCCGCTTTCATTCATGTTTCCCCTCTCGTTGGCGACCTTGGAGAAATTATTTTTTTTGCTTTATTCTAAATGGCAGTCTCATTAGTGGCCTTCGAGGCAATTATGCGGAAGCATGGGGTGGTTGGTCAGTGTGGCTCCGGATGAGGTCAGTTTAGAAGACATAGTAATTGCGATTGGTAACATTGTATGGATGATTCAGGATTCCTCAGTCTTAAAGCTTTTTGTCCTGTCTGCAGCTTTGTGAATGTAAAAGGCATCGTAATCATTGCAGCAGAAGAAATAATGCCTAGGTCACACATAGGCGGATTTGTCGGCGACTACTGGCGACTGAAAAAATCGCCACCATCCGCCGACAATCGTAATGAAACCGTAATGGACGGTCGCCTGTAGTCGTGGTTATCCTCCCCAGGTCGCCTGCAGTCGGCAAGAGTCGCAAAGGGGCCAAAAAGTTTTTTAAATGTTTAAAAACGGCGCGCTCAGTCGCAATGGAAAAAAATCCGCCATGCTGTCGTGATGGAACCGCCATGCTGTCGTCGGTATCCGTAATAAGAGCGTAAAGCGGCCGCAACCCAGTCGCTCATAGTCTTCCGCAATCGCCCCCACCAGCTAGCACGGCAGAGATGCGAATGCCATACGGCCTTCCTGCGGCATCTTCCCGACGACGGGCCGACACTGTTGCGGCTGCATATCGACTACAGAAGAACTGTCACGTCTCCCCTGCGGCTATGGGAGACTGACAACGACAGCAGTAGGACTAGTGGCGGCCGAGTTACGAGTCAATGTGGCCGCCTGCAGTCACCATACTGCCGCCTGACCATATTTTATGGTCACATTACCACCCGACATCGCCAGTAGTCGCCAGTAGTCGCCGAAAAATCTTGATCGCCGGCAGTCGCCGGTAGTCGCCAAAATATCCGCCTATGTGTGACCTAGGCATAACGGTTCATCAAATTTCCAAAGATACACCAACAATTTCTAACGTTACTCCTTTTATTAGTCCTCTACCGGTGTACACCGGAGGGGACTATAGGTTTGCACGCCGTCCCTCCGTCTGTCAGTCCGTCAGTCTGTCAGTCCATCAGTCCGTCACACAAAGAACAGTTTTCCGGACCTTTTTTTCTAAACGCTTAATGCTAATGATTTCAAACTTGGCACATGGTTTTCTCATGATAAGTTACAGGTCAAGTTCGAACTTCACGACGTTTCGATCATTTTTGACAAAGTTATGGCACTTCAACTTTGGGAATTCTGATAATTCTGATGATCCTTAACTCAGTGCCATTTTAAGTTTTAATTTCTTTTAAAAACCAATTTCTCTGCAATAATTGGACCGATTGAGATAAATTTTTCACCATATGATGGACTCGGTCTGTAGAATATTTTAATGGTAATTATGACGTCACAGCTCACGTGGTTCGGTCGCCATATTGTTTTTCGTGAAAACACGAAAACCCCTTTTTCTCTGCAACGGCTGAACAGATCGAGGCCAAACTTTGCAAGCAGAATCGCATACCCATGACGAACAAAAAAGTCAGCGAGCATGACGTCATGCGTCACATGGTTTCAGAGTTATGACGTTTTTAAGCATGAACCTTTAAAACCGAGCTCCTCCCTCATTTTTGATCCAATCGAGGGGAAACTTCACAGATCTGTTCAGCATGTCAGTCTACTAAAATGTCCTTTTGGAATTTGCGATAGGGCACGTGGTTTGGCAGATATCGTTAATTAAACGAAAATATTTTTAAAATGGATATCTCTTGTTTATTCTAGAGTTCTCGTCAAGCCGCAACGCACGCCCTCAGCCTCGTCTCGCAAACGTCAAAAGCGCAACACAGCGTGCGCTTTCGTGAGGGGCGGAGCCAAGCCAAGCAACATTTATATATTATACACATCGATCATTGATCGTGAACCGGAAAATATAATAAATTACTGATATTTAGCGACTCGAAAGGTTCTTTATCAACAACTTATTTTCTCGTGCTTCTGCTGACCTGTCTGCAAGATGTATAAATCGAAGTCCCGAGTGCGAATCACAGGTGAGCCCATCCTGAGGTAATTAGCGATTGGGAACGATTCAGAACCTGTGGGTAAATAACCCTTGGTAATTTCCCCAACAGTTTTCCAGACGACAGACTGTCGGTAGGGGACATGTATTGCAGCGCAATACTCAGAATACTTGTTGTTGAAGAATCCCAATTCGCCGAATCTGTAACAATTTCTGTTTTGTCTGTTTCTCCCACTCCCCCCCCCCCTCCCTTACCCCCCACTCAGGCCATTCCCTTGCCTTACCCGAGGTTCTGCTTGAACTTCCACTTTCCCCACTCCTATGGCTAAGGTCTGCGCACCAAAGATTTACGCAGTGTCCCAATAACCAGTAACAGAAATGGTTCCAGACAGTACCTTGAAATGTTTCAGGGATGGACTTATGACATTGAATAATTCCCAACTACTAGAGAATCAAACATTTTCCCAACTCAAATGTTTACATTCTTCAATCAGTCCTTCAGGAAAAAGGCCTATTGGAATAAAAGATAACTTTTCTGATGTCTATGGGTTTATAATATGGCAATGAATGTCATTCGCCAGCTCAACGACTCTCAATTCACTTACCCCAGTACAGTCGGCTGAAAATGTACATTGGTAAGGTAAGAGAGGAGTTCAAGCGATGAACCAGTCACCTTTGCTTGGCTTCACAACATTATGGTTAGTTTACCTCGCTAAACATCATTTTTAGAGGAAACTCGCACCACTCTAGCTTCCCAAGCTGAATGAAACTGTATGATGAGGAGAACAGGGTATTTTAGCAACTCGACTCTCGCACTGCGGAGTTGTGTTTTCACTCAGCTCTCATTTCTACCCGTTACAGATCTCTTCACAATATCATAGCCGGTCTCTTCGCCTCCCTATAATTTGCTAATAATAATAGTAATTAATTTAAATATTGAATGTGTATGCCTCTTCGAGCAGCACAGATTGGCGTGTCTCTTGTGCTAGATTGATATCCTATCTTAGGAAAATTGATCTGCACAGATTGTTTTGTAATTTGAGGTGATTGTAGTTGCACCCTAAATCCGTATTGGTGCGGAACCTCATCCTGTGCAAGCCAACCTAGTGAGCAATTTTGGTCTCTGCGTTCTGTGGTGAAACGGAAATGGTCATCAAATGACCTGGTGTGAGGTTACCGATAATCAGGTGTCTTTGGCTAGATTTGATCGGTTTTATGTGAACTTGCTTTTTATGAATTTTTATTCTTTTGCAAGAATCTCTCCTTCCAGCTTCTCAGACCAGTAATATAATCAAGCCCAAAGTGTACTAAACAAGTTTCGGTTTCAGCATTTCAATTATAGAGATGTGCCGACCAGTTTTTCTGGAATTTTGAATTTGGATTTCCATGCCCCCAAATCAGTGCCTGATAACTGTTGTCACTCACCCAGAAGGAATCAGGCATACGGCTAGAGTTATAATAATAATAATAATAATAATAATAATACATTTATTTTATATAGCGCTTTTCAAGAAGCCCAAAGGCGCTTTAACAGAGTACAAAAAACAAGTGCAAAAAGACAAAAATCAATAGGTAAATAATCAAAGCAAAAGGAAGGAGAAGGAGAAGAGATAGTCGGGGGTTAAATGCTGTGGGTTAAATGTTGAATGCAGTGTTGAACAGGTGGGTCTTGAGTGATGTTTTGAATGTGGTGAGTGAGGAGGAGTCTCTGATAGTGTGAGGTAGTGAGTTCCAGAGGGTGGGACCAGCGATGGAGAAGGCCCTGTCCCCCCAGGATATGAATTTGGTCTGGATGGGGGGGGGGGGGGGGGTCAGGAGGTTGGTACCAGCAGAGCGGAGGTTGTGGGTGGGAGTGTGTCTGGAGAGGAGGTCAGTCAGGTAGGATGGGGCCAGGTTATGGAGGGCTTTGTAGGTCAAGAGGAGGATTTTGTACTGGATTCTCTGGGGGATGGGGAGCCAGTGAAGCTTATAAAGGACGGGGGTGATGTGGTCACGGGTCCGGGAATGGGTGAGTAGACAGGCAGCGGAGTTCTGAATGTATTGGAGTTTATTGGTGATTATTGAGGGTGAACCATAGAGGAGGTTGTTGCAGTAGTCCAGACGGGAGGTGATGAAGGTGTGGATGAGGGGTTCTGCAGCCGTGGAGGAGAGGGATGGACGGAGACGGGCGATGTTTTTCAGGTGAAAGAAGGCTGTCTTTGTGATCTGTTTAGTGTATTTGTCGAAGGAGGGCGTTTGGTCAAAGATGATGCCAAGATTCCGGATGTGAGGGGAGGTGGATACTGGGAAACCGTCGATGTTGAGGGCAAAGTTATGGGTGGATTTGGTGAGCATTTTTGGGCCAATGATGATTATTTCCGATTTATCATAGTTAAGTTTGAGGAAGTTGATTTGAAGCCAGGATTTTATTTCAGTGATGCAGTTTGTCAGGATAGAGTGGGTGGCGGTGGAGATGGACTTGGTGGAGATGAAAAGCTGGATGTCATGGGCGAAGCAGTGGAATTGGAGACCATGACGGCGGATTAAGTGACCAAGGGGGGACAGGTACAGGATGAAGAGGAGGGGGCCAAGAACTGAACCTTGGGGGACACCTTGGGGGAGGGGAGCAGTGGGGGATTTGCAGTTATTGATGGAGATGAACTGGCGTCTGTCAGAGAGATATGATTTGATCCAAGAGAGGGCAGTGCCGGTAATGTTAAAGGTGGTTTCAAGTCGGGTGACAAGGATGGTGTGATCGATGGTGTCAAAGGCGGCGCTGAGGTCGAGGAGGATGAGAATGTTGATGTTGCCGGCGTCAGAGGAGAGGAGAAGGTCGTTGGTGATTTTGAGGAGAGCAGTTTCAGTACTGTGGTTGGAGCGGAACCCGGATTGGAATGTTTCATACAGGTTATTGGCAGAGAGGTGATGTTTGAGTTGAGTGGCTACAGCGCGTTCCAAAACTTTTGACAGAAAGGGTAGGTTGGAGATGGGTCTGAAGTTGTTTAGGGTGTCAGGGTTTAGTCCAGGTTTTTTCAGAATGGGGGTAACAGCAGCAATTTTGATGGATGGTGGGACGATGCCTGTAGACAGGGAGGAGTTTATTGTTGCAGTGATAAGTGGAGAGAGAGCAGGAACGGAGGCCTTGACAAAGCTGGAGGGGATGGGGTCAAGAGTGCAGGTGGCAGTTTTCATTCCTATGAGGAGTTCAGAGAGGTCAGTAGGGGAGACTGGGGAGAACTGAGACAGGGGTTGGCAGGATAAGGGGGGGCAGGTCGTTTGAGGGCGAGCGGGTGCGGCGGTGGTTAAGCTGTTGTAGATGTTGTCAATTTTGCTTTGGAAGAATGAAAGGAAGGAGATGCAGTTTTCTACTGTGAATGACTGGGTGGTGGTGTTCAGGGGGCTGAGGAGTTTGTTTATTGTAGAGAAGAGTGCTTTTGGGTTTCCAGAGCCAGAGAGCCAGAGAGTTGATTCATTTTCTTCAGCCCTGAAAGAGTCTTTGCCGAGGGAAGTCACCAGGTCTGGATGAATGGCCAACAGAATTATTTGAACTTTTTGGGACTTGATTGGAGCTAAATTACTTTTGGTCTTCCAAGAGAGCTTGGAGATGGGTGAACTCCCTTTGAGCTGTAGAATAGCTGTGCTTACCTTGTTCCCCCAAAAAGGCGATCCTTTCCTTTTCTCACACTGGCAGACAATATCGTTGTTGTGTACGGACTATAAGATTATATCTCTAAGCCTATATGTTGCTTATGTCTCTCTCTCTCTCTCTCTTTTGTTAGAAGGCATTTTGCAATTTGATGAGACATATTGTGTTGCTGGCCGTAACATCCTTGGTAATGTCTCCATCAATTGTGATATAATAGATGTTTGTGATACCTGTCATGAAACTGTAGGTCTTCTTTTTTTGACCAATTAGAAAGCTTTGGATTGTTTTTTTACACTTATCTATTTGAAGTCTCACAACGGTTTGGGTTTGGCACTGCTTGTTTGTATTTTCCACAAGAGCTCCACATGGTTGTTGTTGTTGTTTTGGTTGTAGTTGTAGTTCTTGCTAGGGGGTCGATTTTTGAAATGTGCGCCCATTGGTCGGATAACTGTCAGACTCCACCCACAGTTATCGCTTGACTCCACCCACCATGGCCATGACACCAAGACAAAATCATATAGACGCCATCTTGGTTTTCAGGTGGGCCTAAGACATCAGGCCTGTAGACCTCTGCTGATTATATATTTCCTGTGTTTTTTGCGTAAGGTTTCCATTGACTTTGTTTGGGTTGAGTGTTTCTCACGATGAGGTACCCTGAAAAATCTAACTAAAAGATTTTAAAATATCAGTAAGGTTAATCCAGCCTGTCAGAACACACAGAGCATGGGTCCCTAAAAAAAAATAGCGTTGCATAAATTTTGAATGGCCCCATTTTGGGGTTAAACAATTCGTGACCGTGTGACGAATCAGCTTGCTCTTGTGGCCCCCCAGCCAAACTAACCCCCACAAAAACACCTCCCAACCCCCAGCCAAATTAGTCCCCAAAATGGCCTGCAGCCCAGATATGGTAAAAGCTTTTTGTGTGAGGCGCATAAAATGTGATTGTCCAATCGATCTCTATCCAGTGAGTTGTAATCCTTTGTGGAGTTTTGGAGTGTTAATAATACCTGTTGTAAAATAACGGATGATCGGTTTCGAGTTCCCATGCCAGCTTTCAGCGTGCCAGTAGATGTGTAATATGTATGCATATATTGGGTTGTAGGAATTATTTTAAAACGGATCCTAATAAAGTATAGTCGCTCGCTTGTATAGTCGCTTGTAGCTGTTTGTTTCTGTTTCACCCGTTATATTTACGCAATATTTAAAAACCTTGTTCTCCATATGTGATATATACATACATATATATATATGTAGGGAGCTGTAATGCCCCTCCCCCTTTGTATATCCTTGCTGCTTTACCAATTACCAAGTATAACCAATTATATGTTTTGTTTTGACTTGCTACTGTACTCTTTTATGATACTGAGTTCTTTCTACTGCATTGAGGATGTGTAATATCCTAATAAGGAGTTCTCTGCCTGTGTGCTCTGGCCTGCGTGGGCACAATCTCTAGTTCCCCTTTTCAGGCCTTGAAGGCAACTCTTATCTCTCTTTGCCTTTTTCCTGACTTTGCCATTATCTTGCAAGTTGACAGTTTTACGAGTGTCCACTCCCCTTTGTACTTTCCCAAGCCAGCTGCTATACAGAAAGTTGTAAACATGTTGTCACATAATGCTGACCATCTCCTTATCAGAGCTAACCCATGACTGGCCTTGGATGAACTTCCTTTAATTAACTGAACAACAGGATGGGACTATGGTGGGGGACCCAATGAGCCCATTCTGTCTCTGTGTCTTGTGAGCTAACTCCACCCCTGACTTTCCTTTATATAAAGCAATGTTAATTGAATTATTTCAGAGCATCTTGTTGTACTGTTGGTCATTCCTTGTGAGTTTCAATGCAACTTTGCTGTCCTCAAGCTTGAGTACTCGAGTTCCAATAAATATATCCGTTGCTCCTTTCTTCTGAGTCTTCTGAGTCCCAAGTCCTAAGTCCCAATCCGACAACTGGTGGCAGCGGTGGGATCAGTCTGGGCAGTCCGGGACGCGGTCCCAGGCAAGGGAGTGGTGAGAGACCAGCTGGCAATTGATCCGGGTCAGGTGAGCTGTGGTTTTCTTTTGTTTTTTCCTTTTTAGCCCGGGGGTCAGTCCAAATTGTAACCCACTCTCTCTTGCTCGGTCGCCGTACGTTCCGTTCCCTGCTCATACCTGTTCCACGAACCTAAATTTAATTACGGACCGCTTGGGTCCTGGAGCAACTGATTGTTTATGGACTCGTTAGGGTAACGTTACGTAAGGAGAAGTGCCCCACGTTGGGCGCCTGAGGTTAAGGGGTAATAGATCTCTGGGTTGTGAGGGTAAGGATAAGGGCGGCGTCCCGATCCGAGGCCTACCCGGGAGACGTTGGGATTTTAAGTAAGATCAGAACTATTATACGGGCGTAGGACGCCAGGAAAGTGCAGTAAGGGTAGGATAGACGGCTGTGTAGGCGGGCGAGCCTCTCAGGAGAGTAGGTAGCGCGGCCGTACCACGCGAGGCGGGCGAACCTCACGGGTACGAGGCTGCGAGCCTCTCAGAGGTAGGTAGTGTAGCTGTGCCGCGAGGCGGGAGATCCTCACGAGTACAAGGCTACGTCGGTAAGCTAAGGTTTCTTAGGATGGGTAACAGTATAGGTAATAAGACAGTAAAGGCAGGTGAACCGCTTAGACATACCCCAGCATTTTTTATGTTTAAGAGGTATGGCTATGCTGCTGTGAGACCAGGGAAGTCATGGGTTGCATTGACGAAGGATTTAGGAGAACCGTGGCCCGAAGGAGGGTCTTTTGCGCTGGAAAAATTGGACGTGTTGTATGAGACATTAGAAAAGTTCGAACAGGCCACGAAACACTTTCCGCCTGACTATTGGAAAGTCTTTGGCTGGTGGAAGGAAGAAGCGATGAAGCGACACGCAAAGTCGAAACAGGCCAGCTTGGCTGGTGAGGTAACAAAACTCAAGGGTCTGAGGAAACAGGCGAATAAAGAGCAGGATGAAGCGCTTAAGGAAATAGAGAGGCAGGCCAACGCGCGATTGATGCCGCTCGTTGAAAAACCAGACCCCGCGAGAGGGGAGGTAGCGACCAATCTACCCTCCCCAGCCCCAGACCTAAACCCTGTCCCGGGGTTTCAGGCACCACCTATCCTTTCTGCGCCCCCGCTACCACCTCCCTATAACCCCGCTACCATCGCGCCCCAGATACCCCAGAACCACCCGAGCCAGGGAAGGCCGTTTGCACAACTTGGGGCTAACGGAATAGATGACGGGACCGACATCGCAGGGTTCCCGCCACCGATAGGACCGGATGGGTTATACCCCTCACTGGTAGGTTGTAAGGGGAAAAGGACCTCACAAACTACCCCATCGGAATGTCAGGAAATAGAGGAAAGGAAAACATTGTGCCCCGTACAAGTTATCGGAGTTGACGCCCAAGGACAGGGGGTTCGAGAAAGGGTACCATGGAAAGAATCCTCTTTAACTGTAATGCGGGAAAGGATTCAACATTTGCTTATTGAGGATCCGCGGCAGATAGTGCCGACCATGTCGAATTGGTTTATGGCTGGCGAGTGCGACTATAGAGACATAACTCATATGGGAGTATCCGTGCTCCCACCCAAAGTATGGGAAAGGGCTAGACAAAGAGCACACTGGCCGCACGACGACCCAAGGGCGGTGGGTGCAATCCCCCGGATAACACTAGTACAATGGGACGCACTGAAGCTCCGGCTGCTGGGTGCCATCGAGCATGCGCTGTTGCCAGCAGGAGGTCCGGATTGGGGAAAAATTGGGGCCATAAAACAAAAGGCAGGAGAACCAATTGGAGAGTACCGAGAAAGGTTGGAAAAGGCCATGGCGCGCTGGGGAGGACTGGGTCCGATGCAGCTGGGAGGGCTACCCCAACCATTGGTAAATCAATATCTAATCGAGGGGCTTCGGCCGGTGTTAAAGAAACAGGTACAGACCGTCCTCTTCGGCTGGAAGGGAATGACAACCAACGAATTATGCGACAAACTGGAACAATGCCCGGGCTCCTCCCAAGAGGAGAAGAAGGATATTAAGGAGGAAATATTGCAAATGTTTGTCCAGGAGAAACGGGCTCAATTTAACCAAAATAAAAAAGGGGATCAGAGTCAGAACTACATACACGAACAGTGCCAGAAGTGGGGACCTGTTCGAGGTCCAGAGGAACATAGGAGGAGTTGTTATCCTTTTTTCTATAAGGGCCAATTCCCCAACGGAGAGTGGATCCACAGCGAAAATGAAAACTGCGACGGTTGTACTGAGGAAGATTTTGGACTAATTAATATGAACGAGGTAAAACAACAATGGACAATACCACCCCCTCTTCCCCTTCCTCCTCAAAACCCTCAAACTTGGAATGTGCAAGGGCCCCCTCCCCAAAATTGGTATCCACCAAGACCCCTTCTCCAAAACCCCGGACCACCCCCCAATAGTGGGATGCAGAACGGACCAAGGGGGAACTGGGCCCCGCCTCGGGGTCCGCCGCAGTGGCAACCAGTGAACCAGTCACTTTGGGGGCCGCCAGAACGCAGGCAGGGCGGAAGGGGAGCTGTAGAGGGACGACCTATGCCCTCCGCACCACCGGTTCCGCAGGAACCGTGCCATTATTGCAAGCAGATGGGACACTGGATACGTGATTGCCCAAAGCCTCGTAAGGGGTTTCAGCCCCAATACAATAGAGGGGCCTATTGACGGGACGCTGGCGAGTCGCCCAAGGAGTGTCCTCTCTTGACCATGACACCGGCAGAGGAACCAACCATGATGTTGGACGTGGAGGGAAGACAATTAGAATTTCTCGTAGATACGGGCGCGACTCGCAGCACAATTAACAAGGGGCAATTGCCCTCTTTGCGCCCTACGGCCAGGAACGTTCAAATACTGGGTGTTTCGGGTTTACCCCAAGCGCTTCCTATTTCGGAGGAAGTGCGAGTAACATGCGGCCCGCTGGAGGCTAAACATGCTTTCTTGATGACCACTACCGCCCCGACGAATTTGCTGGGACGGGATTTATTGTGCCGTTTGGGCTGTCAAATCTCATGTACCGAGGAGGGAGTTTTCGTAGACGTCGCGGAGTCTAAACGCGACTTGTTGATGACGGCACTGGCTCGTCCCGGCCCCACCGCGTATTGGTGGCGCTTGGATCCAGGGGCTTTGTCTGCTTGGACATATATCATAGATAATGTGTGTTTGGACAGTTCAGTGCTGCGAGATTGGATGCAACAGCACCAAATTTCGATAAAGGACTTAAAGGATAATCCACCCCATTGCACTGCGTACTATGATGCAACGGGTGAGGACGAGAACTACCGGGAAAGGGTTAAGGAAAAGCTGGGCGAATGGATGCCTCTACACTTGTCACGGGTATGGATCGGGCGTGAGGGAATAGGAATTGAGGTAGTCCTAACCCCGAGTCAGCATGCGCTGACCCAATACCCCGAAGGAGCGGTCGCCCATGTTACCCTCACTACTGCCAAAGGGTGGCCGCCGGAAAGTGTAGGTTGGATGGTAGGGAGGTTACGAGAAGTTCCCTTACATGGTTATCGGTGTAAGAGGGGCCGCTGGACTTTGAAACAGCTCGAAAACGGTGAAGGGTTCTCAATTGACATTAAGGCAGAACGGAGGGACGGAAAGTTCGAAGAGGCAGAGTTGCCCCCCAAAGGCACCTATGCCATGAGGGCAGTGCTGACGGACCCGGGTGAGTCGGATTACCTCCTAGCGGAGGTGCCAGACAATTTATGGCCCAAAAGCGACGGTGAGGTTGGACGGATGCGAGACGCCAAACCTCTAGTGATAGCAGTGCAGCCGGGGATGCGCTTGCCAAACGTAAAACAGTATAAGCTACGACCTGAGGCCGACGTAGGCATAGCACCAGTGATTCAATCCCTAGTGGAACAGAAGATTATCGTAGAAACTAACAGCCCATGTAATACACCAATTTTGCCAGTTAAAAAGCCGTCAAAGGACAAATGGAGATTTGTACAGGATTTAAGGGAGGTGAACAAGGTGATACAGGGCATACACCCACTAGTTCCAAACGGAGAAACCCTCATGATGTCAATTCCGCCGGACGCAACATACTTCACGGTCATCGACCTTTGTTCTGCGTTTTTCTCTGTGCCCATCGCGCCTGAGTCACAATACTTGTTCGCTTTCACCCATAGGGGGCGCCAGTATACTTGGACAGTACTACCTCAGGGGTTTTCAGATAGCCCCACTCTGTTTTCCCGGGCGCTGCACCGCGACCTGGCGGATGTGGAATTGAAGGGAGGGTCAGTGTTGCTGCAATACGTTGACGATTTGTTGATTTGCTCCCCTTCAAAGGAGGCGTGCGAAATGGATTCTTTGGCCCTATTAAAGGCCTTGGCGGCCAAAGGCCACAAAGTAGGCAGACCAAAACTTCAGTTTGTGCAGCAGGTTGTAACTTACTTGGGACACGCCATTTCGCACGGAAAACGAGAATTGGATGCTGGACGAGTGACCGCTATCACGGAGCTGCCTCGCCCTCGCTCGCAACGGCAAATGCTGCGCTTCCTAGGTATGACGGGATACTGCCGCACTTGGATACTTGATTTTGCGCTGCTGGCTAAACCACTGTACGAGGCGACCAAATCAAATGCCCCGGACCTATTGATATGGACGGATGAATTGAGGCGATGTTTTGACGGGCTGAAACAGGCGCTGGTTACGGCACCGTCATTAGGACTCCCGGATTATGCGAAACCATTTACCCTTTACACTCACGCCGTGGGAGGTTTCGCCCAGTCAGTTTTGACACAGACCCATGGGGATAAGGAGCGGCCGGTGGCCTACTTTAGTAAAAAGTTAGACCCGGTCGAACAAGGGTTTCCGGTGTGCTTGCAAGCCGTGGCAGCGGCCAGGTACGCAGTAGAAAGAACAGCGGACATTGTTATGGGACACCCAGTAACGCTACAGGTACCACATTGCGTCACTTTGCTGCTGTTACAGCGAAGCACACAGCATTTGTCTAACACTAGATTAATGCAATACGAATCCGCACTGATCACTGCAGCCAACATCACGATCGAACGTTGCACGACGCTCAACCCAGCCTCACTGATGCCCACTCCTGAGGAGGGCGAACCTCATGTGTGCACCGACGTTGTGCAGCTAGTCTCCACGGTGCGATCGGATTTAAAGGACAATCCCTTAGAATACCCCGACTGTACATATTATGTCGATGGATCAGCTAGGCGCGCATGGGACGGGTCCCTGTTGTCCGGGTACGCCGTGTGCTCGGATAGCGAAACGGTAGAGAGCGGGCGTCTTCCACCTACATTTTCCGCACAGCAGGCGGAGCTGTGCGCCTTGACCAGAGCGTGCAGCTTGGCGGAAGGCCTTGCCGTCAACATTTACACAGATTCGGCCTACGCTCACGGCGTAGTCCACGATAAAGGAGCCATCTGGAAGATGAGAGGTTTTCTCACATCTGCCGGTTCAGTGATAAAGAATGGCGCGTTGGTAGAAGGGCTCCTCCGAAGCATTTTACTTCCCCGCGCTATCGCGGTAATTAAGTGTCGTGGCCACCAAAGGGCGGACACTGACGTTGCCCGGGGCAACGCAAGGGCGGACGAGGCGGCAGGAAAGGCCGCCAACCAACAGATAGAACGCAACATGCCGATGGTGACACGAGCACAGAAGACAGCCGCACAGATTGCTGACATACCGACTGCGGGACCACCCGCCACACCAACTAAGGACGATATCATAAATTTGCAAAATGCTGCACCGACGGCCGAACACGAGGTCTGGCTCAAACGAGGAGCGATACGCCCTGGGCCAGGGGAAATGTGGACCCTTGATGAAAAACCTATAGCACCCCAGGCTTTACTGCCCTGGCTGGCACGCATGGCTCATCAGAATGGTCATGTGTGCCAGAGGGGGGTGATGGGACAGATAGACTACACTTGGGCAGCGCCAGGACTGTCACGGATTGTATCCGAAGTGTGCCGATCGTGTGTGGTCTGCCAGCAACACAATAGAGGGGCGCCACCGAGACATGCACATGATGGGGGACGACCCCCGCCTAGTGGGCCGTTCGCAACTATTGAGTTCGATTTTACAGAATTGGAACCAAGCATGTCGTTTCGCTATGTGTTGGTAATCGTAGATACGTTCACCAAATGGGTCGAAGCATACCCATGCGTCAAATCCGATGCTCCGACAGTAGTGAAGCGCCTCGTGCGGGATTTTATGTGCAGATTTGGCATTCCCCAGATAATTTCGTCAGATCAAGGAGGCCATTTCACGGCGCAGGTGGTTAAGGGCATCCTGAAGGCGTTGGGCGTTAAACAATCCTTCCATTGCGTCTACCACCCACAGTCCTCAGGACTTGTGGAACGAACGAACAAGACTTTAAAGAATAAACTAGCGAAACTTTGCGCAGACACAGGCTTGAGGTGGCCAGAGGCTCTTCCGCTTGCATTGATGAGCATTCGTTCCACCCCGGGTCGCACTACGGGCCTTTCCCCCCACGAAATATTAATGGGACGACCTATGAGCTTGCCCGTTTCAGCACCAACAGACATGTCCACCCTTGCTTTGCCAGTAATGGATGACATGCTTTTGAGATTTTGCATAGGCTTGTCGAATGTGGCACGCAGCATCCATGCTCGAGTACGAGAGGCGCTGCCTCTCTCTCCCACCTCTTTTGGTGGATTTTGTGTGCCATTTGATCACTCTGCTTTTACGGCCTTACATTGCATACTCACATACAGACGCGAATCATCCTACTGAGTTTGTGTGGTGCTTTGGTACGGGACATTCTTACGGGGCTGCCTTCGCGTGATATGTTGAATGATTTTTCTGTTTTGTTTGAAATAAAGGCCTTTGATTGGCTCGTAGATAACTTTGTATCTTAGATCCAAAAGGGCGGTATGTAGGGAGCTGTAATGCCCCTCCCCCTTTGTATATCCTTGCTGCTTTACCAATTACCAAGTATAACCAATTATATGTTTTGTTTTGACTTGCTACTGTACTCTTTTATGATACTGAGTTCTTTCTACTGCATTGAGGATGTGTAATATCCTAATAAGGAGTTCTCTGCCTGTGTGCTCTGGCCTGCGTGGGCACAATCTCTAGTTCCCCTTTTCAGGCCTTGAAGGCAACTCTTATCTCTCTTTGCCTTTTTCCTGACTTTGCCATTATCTTGCAAGTTGACAGTTTTACGAGTGTCCACTCCCCTTTGTACTTTCCCAAGCCAGCTGCTATACAGAAAGTTGTAAACATGTTGTCACATAATGCTGACCATCTCCTTATCAGAGCTAACCCATGACTGGCCTTGGATGAACTTCCTTTAATTAACTGAACAACAGGATGGGACTATGGTGGGGGACCCAATGAGCCCATTCTGTCTCTGTGTCTTGTGAGCTAACTCCACCCCTGACTTTCCTTTATATAAAGCAATGTTAATTGAATTATTTCAGAGCATCTTGTTGTACTGTTGGTCATTCCTTGTGAGTTTCAATGCAACTTTGCTGTCCTCAAGCTTGAGTACTCGAGTTCCAATAAATATATCCGTTGCTCCTTTCTTCTGAGTCTTCTGAGTCCCAAGTCCTAAGTCCCAATCCGACATATATATATATATATATATATATATATATATATATATATATATATATATATATAATTATAATATTGTTACAGACACGACTTTGATGTTAAGGTGGGCCGAGCGGAATGGCCGTCGTGTCCGCACAAATTACCCGATTATACTCGACGTTGACGAAGTCGCGTTACGCTGGCTCAATAAGAAAAAGAAGACACCCGGCTGGGTTATAATGACAGACACCAATGTTTCGATTCTCAATTATATTCGTACGGAAAAGGTTAGATTACAGGGGCTAGAGGTATATCACAGGAAGACAGGCACTTAGACACACTCTTATATTAACCCCGGACAGACGACAGGTAAACGGGACAACGGCTGACTCACACGGGGATTGATGGCTAGGAAAGGCAGATAGCGATGGCTCAAGGTGCACTCTTGGCTCAAAGCAGGGTACAGTCCGGTCCAAAGATGCGGGGAGGTCACAGCGCTCGGAGGGGACGTTCTTTCTCAGGCGGGTCTTTCTCTCTCAGCGATCGCAGGCAACGTTCTTTCTCAGGCGGGGCGCCTCTGACTCAGCGCGCGCAGGTCCTTCTTTCTCTTCAGCTGGGGGCGCATCTGACGTCACGTCCGCTACGTGGCCGCGTATATCCGGCGGGGAGTGACACGCCCTCGGCTCGCTAGCGCCGCCCCAGATGGAATCGGTCCGCCCTTCTGATTGGGTGCGGGGGGGGGTTACCAGGCTCCGCCCTTGAGGAGGAGCTGACAGCCAGCCCCTCCGTGGTAACCCCGTGGAGCGCGTGGTCAATGGCGCTAATCGAGCCGGTGTGAGGACGCATCCTCCCCCGCGCCGCCGCGACGCCCCCATCTCCTCTGTTGTTGTAGTTATAGTTGTTGAAGAAGATGGAAGGAGGTATGGGAAAGGTCCTAAACTCACTACTGATGCCATATAATCACATTCTGGTGCAACGAAGAGTCATAATTAATGGAAACGAGGCCTTAACTGACATAGACTAAGAATAACTAGCAAGATGTCCGAAAGTTGTCTACGTGTGGTGCGGTGGACCTGGGCACGACATTTAATGGGGGAATAAGGGGAAGGTCGGCTCTACTGATTGTTGTTTACAGACAATGGGACTAGGGAATGGGGGATTGGGGAAAGTTGGGGAGTATTGGAGAAATAGGGGAATATTTACAAGCGGATATGGAGGCCAAATTCCATATTCGCAACATTGCACCCTTCTCTACCCTCGGGGCGTCCCGACCCGATAAATTTTTACCTACTTTAGTGTGGCACGCAATGTAGTTCCCTCTACTATTAACTCTACCCTGAGTGCGACAGTTTTACAGATATTCACAAATGAGTAAATATGTCCCCCTGCGACGTTGCACCCTTCTCCTCACAGAAACACACCCACAGGATAACCGAACCCGGAAAGAATTCTCAAACTACACATACAGCCGGTAGGGAGCATTATTTACAAGACTACGCTGCTATTTACACTACGATCCAGGACCTCTTTTTGGAGGAACACATGCAGATGTTATGCATAGAGAGAGCGCGCTTGCCAACATCGATACACCAACCCACGAGTGCTCTGTGGCCGACGGCCTTTAATAACGTGCAGAGCACCCCGTCCCAGCATCAAAAGCACCACCCCACCACCAATCGGTGCAGTCACCATTGTTCATTGGAATAAAAATAAATTCGACAACCCCTAACCCTGCAGGTGTCTCTTGCTCTTCTTGTGGTGCACTTGGTGTTAACTAAAAGTGGTTCACCTGTATGGCATAGGTGCCACGTTGACCCATAGGTCCATCCCCGGGTGGTGCTTGGCCGCAAACGAACTGCGGTCCATTGTGGGTGGCCACAAACATTGCGGTCCATATGGTGTATCGATCCCGGCAGCAAACAGCGAAAGTGCAGGCCCACAACTGCGCAGCCAGCACCTCTCTCTCCTCTCTCTCTACCCCAAAGCCAGATCCTCGGAGGTGGGAGACAAAAGAAGCAGACAAGTGAGTAAGGTGGTAAGGGCGCAAAAGTGCACGCAATGTAAGGTGATGCACACTGGGGGCACATGGGAACCAGGTGAGACAGGTACGTTCCTATCGTACGCCCCCCCCCCCCCCCCCCACCAGGTAACCTACATGGCCCCTCCCTTACCCCTTACTGTATCCACAAAACACAACACTACCCATAAACATCTACTTTACAAATCAACAAACATCCCTACTGTCTTCCCCGTTCCTCCCATATACCAAATTCGTCTTCTCTCCCTCCTAACCAATCAAATTTGCCATTTTCAACTGAACATCAAAATTTGCCATCACCAATTCATCATCAGTCCCTCCTAGGGAGGGAGAGATGGAATCACCCCAATGTCTCATCCACGTCGTGATGCGTCTCACAAATCCACAGCAATCTCATTTCCTGCTACAAACCAAAGAAAACACAGGTGTGGAGTCATCATCATCACCACAGGTAAGTGGCTGCGTATGGTGCGACAGGTTCATCAATCCTAACTATTTCCTAAATGACTTTAACAACTTTACACTACCCGGGGTCTTTCTCCGGCCAAACCATTGGCCCTCTTACACTATGGGTTCTAAAAACCAATTCCCATTGGCCAAACTGTGGTGCGCTTCAATTTGGGGTCTCACTCCCCCGATTCATCTCCCGGTGCCCTCGCACAATTTCTGGGCTGCGACGTGTACCTCTCCCAGTGGGTCTACCCACCTGCACACCTCCACCACTGCAGTTGCCTCCGAGCTTACCTAGCTCCTCACCCTAACCTAACTAACTGGGGCAGGCCCTCTGGCGCTCTCCCCACTCGGTGCCCTCTCTGGCACTGGGCTACCCGATCCACACCCGGGATCCTCAGGCACCCACTCACAACTACCGGCTCCCAGAGCCCACCTGCGGCCTCACCTGGCCGACATCCTCACAGTGGTGGAGTGCCCAACCAACTACACACACTAACAGGCTACACGCCCAGCCATTTCCACAACACGAATGCACCCATCCAAACATCATTCTTCCAACCGCACCACAGATGCCAATATCCAACCACAATTTACCTGTACCCTCTACCTAACACTTACACTACCCGCCCCGGGTATCCGTGATGGGGGTCCACTCTTCCCCCATTCACACCTTCACACCATGCACACCACTCCGTACCACTTACTCCAACTCTCTCCACACACCTGTACTTGCACACCTGTGCTCTCACACCTGGTGCCACCTGCACCCTTCTCTCCCCAAGCGCATTCGCGCTGATCCACACACTCACTACTCATACACTGCTCCACACACCTGTCCAGTTGCACACCTGTGCAATCACACCTGTTCAATCACACCTGTTCAATTCTCACAAACACGGCATCATCTCAGCTAACTACTCCCTTCTGAAACTTGCGCTTCCCAGTCGTCCCTTTAAACTATTGCGCTCCCTCGTCATTATAATCCATACTAAACTACCTGCGTCCCCACTACAGGTATCAGTCACTAACTAACCTTAACGTCACCTAAGGTCATCTTCTCTAGATCCCTACACACAATATCCTAACCCACCCGGGCTAGTTTTCACTGCCATACACCCCATAAGCTATTGCTCCTTTGCCCCCACATGGGAAGGATGGTGGATTTGCCATCCCACCACATCGGGGGTCTCTCACTACCAATTTTGCACATCAAATTTCAATAAATCAAAAATTTGCCAATCACTGCCCATCATCTGCCAATCACTACTGCCAATCCCTTGCCAATCATCAAATTTTGTTTTTCTCCAATTTTGGGTCCAAAACACTAACCTCATCACCCAGTCGACTCACTAATACCTCTCGGTGCGCCAATTCCTGTCCAAAGCCCGGCTTCGTAAAGCCAAACAATGAATGCTGGTTGTTTTGTGCCAGCGGCTGGATACATCCCGCATTCGGTGCAGGGAAGGAGGTTTACCCGGGCCGAGATCCCACGCACCATCTCGGCACGGAGCCATCCCATGGCTCGATCTCGGCCTGCCGGAATGCCTCACCAAAAAGTGGTCGCCATGACGACCCTTTCTATCGGGCTGCCCGCTCCGCCTAGTGGAGCACGGACGCGGCCGTTCAAAGCGAGGCCCAGCACGCACCGAGGGCCCGACTCGGCTATATGTCGTTCTAAACTCTACCCCGTCTAACGTCGATGCTTCACCTGGACGCTTACACCCCGCAGCCCGTTCCTTGCTCACACATCCAGCTGTGCCCATGCTCCTCGTACCCTTCCTTACACACCCAGGTACCCTCATTCCACTCACAGCCTTGGTCACACACCTGACCACCGAACACTGTGGCACACATTCGTTGCTCGCACACCTCACCAATACACCGCTTCGCGCCCCCTCCTCGGTCACCTCCTCTGTGACAATCACAGGTGTGCCCTCATTCGCACACCCAACCATGTGCCTCACCACCAACTCCAGCGTGCATTCCCACTCACGCTCTACCATTCCAGGTGTGCATCCTTCCATCCCAGGTGTACATCCTCGCTCACCTGTCACAACCAACTCACTCTCCTTGTCACTCTCACTACTTTCACCTCCATTCCTGACAGCGCACTCATCCTTACTCTTGACAGCGCACTCTTTCCCCATGCACCTGTCCGTCACACACCTTTCTCGCGCACACTCTCCCGTCACACCCTCTGTAACACTCACCACAGGTGTGCATTCTTCCTTGCCTTTGACAGCGCACTCTTTCCCCATGCACCTGTCCGTCACACACCTTCCTCGCGCACACTCTCCCGTCACACCCTCTGTAACACTCACCACAGGTGTGCATTCTTCCTTGCCTTTGACAGCGCACTCTTTCCCCATGCACCTGTCCGTCACACACCTTCCTCGCGCACACTCTTGCGTTACACCCTCTGTAACACTCACCCCAGGTGTGCATTCTTCCTTGCCTTTGACAGCGCACTCTTTCCCCATGCACCTGTCCGTCACACACCTTCCTCGCGCACACTCTTGCGTTACACCCTCTGTAACACTCACCACACCGTGCTTCCATGTGCTCCCTCGCACACGCGCTACGACCGACTCACTCTCGCCAGCACACTCACTCCTTGGCACGCACTTTTTCCTCACACACCCCAGAGTCGGACTTTCTTGCACACCTCCTTTTTCGCACACCAGACCTGTCGCACACTTCACCAACGGCCTTTCACGAACACCCGGATCCAAACCAATCCCCAAGCTTCTTAAATCCCCTGGCGCATCATACGCACGACCATATTGGTCACCACTTACACCGGGTCCTCTTCCTCTTCGCTTCTCCTCCATCACCTGCGAATCCCTCATCCGGTTAATGAGCACATCATCACGATCCAAACACAGACTTTGGACCAATTCTTTTATCTCCTCTTATCTTTTTATCTTTTATTTTATTTTATTTTATTTTATTTTATTTTATTTTATCTTTTATTTCTTTCTTATCCCCTCTCCGTCGCTTCTTAATTTCGCTCATCCCTTCTTCCACTTCTTCTAATTTGTGCTTCACCTCTTTTATTCCCCGGTACGTCTCCTCAAGCTCGTCCTCCAAGGCTACCTTGACCGTTTCCATGTGCGTCCTCACCTGCCGGTCCGTCGTCTCCATTACCTCTATCACCTCGTCCAACCTCGTTGTCAGTCCCTCACGTACCATCTGACATTCCCTCTTTGTCGCTATCAAGTCGTTTTTTATGTCGTTTTGTGTCGCTTTTAAACCTCCTAATACCGCAGTGTTCCTTTGAACCTGCTCCACTAACTCCGTTTGTCCCACCGTCAGCTGCTCCACCTCCTGCGTCAGGTCCTCTATGCCCCCTTGCAATTTTACAGTCCCCTTTCTCACCTCCTTCTCCATGTGCTCCTTACAGTGCCTCACCTCCTCGCGCACTCCTCCGACCTCCTCACTCACTCCTCTTCTGATCTCCTCTCCCATCACTTGCATCTCCTGCCCAGATGCCACCCTCATCTGCTCCATTTCCTCCCTGTGAGCATCCAGTTTGGCTTCTACCCCCATTCTGACCCCCTCTATCTGCTGCCCCATTTGGTTAACTTCCCTTTCCGCTTGGTCCCTCATGTCCCTCAATTTGCCTTCCATCCTGTTTTCTAACCCCTCTAACCCATTTTTCACTCCCTCTATCTGATTCTCCTGGGCAGCCATTCTGTTTTCTACCCCCTCTAACCCCTTTTGCATCCCTTCCATTTGATTCTCTTGAGCGGCCATTCTGTTTTCTACCCCCGTTAACCCCTCCTGTATTTCCCCTAATCTATTGTCTAATCCCTCTATTCTACTCCCTAACCCTCCGATCTGCGCCCCCATGTCCTCCCTCAATTTCTCGCTATTGGACCCCATTCTTTGTTCTAACCGTTGGCTATTGGCCCCCATTTGGCCCTCCAATCGCTCACCCTGAGCATCCATCCGGTTCCCCATTCTGTTTGCCATTTCTTCATTATTCTGGGCCATAAGGGCCTTCATTTGTATAAAAAACAAGTTCCAATCCACCGGGGGCGCTGCCACGGTCGCCGGCGCGGTGACCAGCGAGGCGCCATTTTGCGTGCTTGCTACCCTCGCTGTTTCGCTCTCCTCACGTGTCTCAATTTGGTCCTGGACCGACCCTGCTTCACTCTCCCCTACCGGACCCCAGCCGTCTTGATCCGCCATAGCGCGACTTGCAAAATTCGAGTTTCGTAAAACAAATCCAAATTTTTTTTTTTTCGTTATAATTTCGGCGAGCGCAGTAACCGCGGGACCGCGCTCCGGATCGATTTTGTCGAGCGCAGTACGCGCTCCGAATCGATTTTCCCTCCCAAAATTTGGGCCTAACTAATTTAGTCCCGGGTCCGAATCTCACTCCTCGACACCAATTGTTACAGACACGACTTTGATGTTAAGGTGGGCCGAGCGGAATGGCCGTCGTGTCCGCACAAATTACCCGATTATACTCGACGTTGACGAAGTCGCGTTACGCTGGCTCAATAAGAAAAAGAAGACACCCGGCTGGGTTATAATGACAGACACCAATGTTTCGATTCTCAATTATATTCGTACGGAAAAGGTTAGATTACAGGGGCTAGAGGTATATCACAGGAAGACAGGCACTTAGACACACTCTTATATTAACCCCGGACAGACGACAGGTAAACGGGACAACGGCTGACTCACACGGGGATTGATGGCTAGGAAAGGCAGATAGCGATGGCTCAAGGTGCACTCTTGGCTCAAAGCAGGGTACAGTCCGGTCCAAAGATGCGGGGAGGTCACAGCGCTCGGAGGGGACGTTCTTTCTCAGGCGGGTCTTTCTCTCTCAGCGATCGCAGGCAACGTTCTTTCTCAGGCGGGGCGCCTCTGACTCAGCGCGCGCAGGTCCTTCTTTCTCTTCAGCTGGGGGCGCATCTGACGTCACGTCCGCTACGTGGCCGCGTATATCCGGCGGGGAGTGACACGCCCTCGGCTCGCTAGCGCCGCCCCAGATGGAATCGGTCCGCCCTTCTGATTGGGTGCGGGGGGGGGGGTTACCAGGCTCCGCCCTTGAGGAGGAGCTGACAGCCAGCCCCTCCGTGGTAACCCCGTGGAGCGCGTGGTCAATGGCGCTAATCGAGCCGGTGTGAGGACGCATCCTCCCCCGCGCCGCCGCGACGCCCCCATCTCCTCTGTTGTTGTAGTTATAGTTGTTGAAGAAGATGGAAGGAGGTATGGGAAAGGTCCTAAACTCACTACTGATGCCATATAATCACATTCTGGTGCAACGAAGAGTCATAATTAATGGAAACGAGTCCTTAACTGACATAGACTAAGAATAACTAGCAAGATGTCCGAAAGTTGTCTACGTGTGGTGCGGTGGACCTGGGCACGACATTTAATGGGGGAATAAGGGGAAGGTCGGCTCTACTGATTGTTGTTTACAGACAATGGGACTAGGGAATGGGGGATTGGGGAAAGTTGGGGAGTATTGGAGAAATAGGGGAATATTTACAAGCGGATATGGAGGCCAAATTCCATATTCGCAACAATATATAAATATCCTACAGGAGAGGATATAATATAAATATATTTATTTATTTATATATATATATATATATATATATATATATATATATATATATATATATATATATATATATATATATATATATATATATATATATATACATATACATATATATATATATATTGTTACAGACGTGGCTTGGATGTTATTTACCGAGCGGTTTTGGTATGACCACGTCTGCACAAGTTACCCGATTATACCCGAACGTCGACTAATCGCGCTGCGCTAGGTCAATAAAGGAAAAGGACACCACGGCTGGGATTCAAATGACACGACACCCAGGGTTCAGTTCTCAAGACCTCCGGAGGAGGTTATATTAAGGCGGAAGGTTAGATTACAAGGACGAGAGGTACAGCATAGTAAGGTGGGCACTTAACCACAATCTTATATTATTCCCAACAGACGACAGATAAACGGGACAAAAGGCTGACTCACACGGGGTTTGATGGCTAGGAAAGCGGGTATCGATGGCTCAAGGTGCACTCTTGGCTCAAGGACAGGGTCGACCCGGTCCGGTCTAGAGATGCGGGGAGGTCGCAGCGCTCGGATGGCGTCTTGTCTGCTCAAGCTGGGGGCGCATCTGACGTCACGTCCGGTACGTGGCCGCGTATATCCGGCGGGGAGTGACACGCCCTCGGCTCGTTAGCTCCGCCCCAGATGGAATCGGCACGTTGCTTCTCATTGGGTGCGTGGGGGGGTTACTGGCTCCGCCCCTGACGAGGAGCTGACAGCCAGCCCCTTCGGGGTAACGCCGTGGAGCGCATGGTCATGGCGGGTAACCGAGCCGGTGTGAGGACGCACACTCCCCGCCTCTCTGTTGTTGTAGTCGTAGTTGTAGTCGTAATTGTTGTTGTAGTTGTTGTTATTGTTGTTGTTGTTGTTGTTTGGGGAAGAAGATGGGAGGAGGTATGGGAAAGGTCCTAAACTCACTACTGGTGCCATATAATCACATTCTGGTGCAACGAAGAGTCATAATTAATGGAAACGAGTCCTTAACTGACATAGACTAAGAATAACTAGCAAGATGTCCGAAAGTTGTCTACGTGAGATGCGGTGGACCTGGGCACGACATTTAATGGGGGAAAAAGGGGAAGGTCGGCTCTACTGATTGTTGTTTACAGACAATGGGACTAGGGAATGGGGGATTGGGGATAGTTGGGGAGTATTGGGGAAATAGGGGAATATTTACAAGCGGATATGGAGGCCAAATTCCATATTCGCAACATTGCACCCTTCTCTACCCTCGGGGCGTCCCGACCCGATAAATTTTTACCTACTTTAGTGTGGCACGCAATGTAGTTCCCTCTACTATTAACTCTACCCTGAGTGCGACAGTTTTACAGATATTCACAAATGAGTAAATATGTCCCCCTGCGACGTTGCACCCTTCTCCTCACAGAAACACACCCACAGGATAACCGAATCCGGAAAGAATCCTCAAACTAAACATACAGCCGGTAGGGAGCATTATTTACACAAGACTACGCTGATATTTACACTACGATCCAGGACCTGTTTTTGGAGGAACACATGCAGATGTTATGCATAGAGAGAGCACGCATGCTAGCATCGATACACCAACCCACGAGTGCTCTGTGGCCTACGGCCTTTAATAATGTGCAGAGCACCCCTTCCAAGCATCAAGCACCACCCCATCACACAGTGAGCACCATCCGGTGCACCAATAAAGTGTTTACAAATCACCGGTGGTGTCGCAGCCGGCCGATGTTCTGCCACTGGTCTTGCCTTCGTGTGGTGCACTTGGCCTTCTTGCCTCTTTCAAAAAATAAAGAAAGGCGCCAACCGCGTCCATTTCTATATTGTGGCCTTCAGTGGTGTCAACTAAAAGTGGTTCACCTGCATGGCATAGGTGCCACGTTGACCCATAGGTCCATCCACGGGTGGTGCTTGGCCGCAAAAGAGCTGCGGTCCATGGTGGGTGGCCACAAACATTGCGGTCCATATGGTGTATCGATCCAAGCAGCAAGCAGCGAAAGTGCAGGCCCACAACTGCGTAGCCAGCACCTCTCTCTCCTCTCTCTCTACCCCAAAGCCAGATCCTCGGAGGTGGGAGACAAAAGAAGCAGACAAGTGAGTAAGGTGGTAAGGGCGCAAAAGTGCACGCAATGCAAGGTAATGCACACTGGGGGCACATGGGAACCAGGTGAGACAGGTACGTTCCTACCGTATGCTCCCCCCCCCCCCCCCCCACCAGGTAACCTACATGGCCCCTCCCTTACCCCTTACTGTATCCACACAACACAACACTACCCATAAACATCTACTTTACAAATCAACAAACATCCCTACTGTCTTCCCCGTTCCTCCCATAAACCAAATTCGTCTTCTCTCCCTCCTAACCAATCAAATTTGCCATTTTCAACTCTCATCAAAATTTGCCATCTCCAACTGCACATCAAAATTTGCCATTACCAATTCATCATCAGTCCCTCCTAGGGAGGGAGAGATGGAATCACCCCAATGTCTCATCCACGTCGTGATGCGTCTCACAATCCACACAGCAATTTCATTTCCTGCAACAAAACAAAGAAAACACAGGTGTGGAGTCATCATCATCACCACAGGTAAGTGGCTGCGTATGGTGCGACAGGTTCATCAATCCTAACTATTTCCTAAATGACTTTAACAACTTTACACTACCCGGGGTCTCTCTCCGGCCAAACCATTGGCCCTCTTACACTATGGGTTCTAAAAACCAATTCCCATTGGCCAAACTGTGGTGCTTTTCAATTTGGGGTCTCACTCCCCCGATTCATCTCCCGGTGCCCTCGTACAATTTCTGGGCTGCGACGTGTACCTCTCCCAGTGGGTCTACCCACCTGCACACCTCCACCACTGCAGTTGCCTCCGAGCTTACCTGCTCCTTACCCTAACCTAACTACCTGGGGAAGGCCCTCTGGCACTCTCCCCACTCGGTGCCCTCTCTGGCACTGGGCTACCCTGGTCCATCCTCCGGATCCTCGGGCCCCATCCACAACTCTCCCGGCTCCCAGAGCCCACCTGCGGCCTCACCTGGCCGACATCCTCACAGTGGTGGAGTGCCCAACCAACTACACACACTAACAGGCTACACGCCCAGCCATTTCCACAACACTAATGCACCCATCCACAACACCATTCTGTCACCGCACCACAGATGCCAATATCCAATCACAATTTACCTGTACCCTCTACCTAACACTTACACTACCCGCCCCGGGTATTCGTGAAAGGGGTCCACTCTTCCCCCATCCACACCTTCGCACCATGCACACCACTCCGTACCACTTACTCCAACTCTCTCCACACACCTGTACTTGCACACCTGTGCTCTCACACCTGGTGCCACCTGCACCCTTCTCTCCCCAAGCGCATTCGCGCTGATCCACACACTCACTACTCATACACTGCTCCACACACCTGTCCAGTTGCACACCTGTGCAATCACACCTGTTCAATTCTCACACACACAGCATCATCTCAGCTAACTACTCCCTTCTGAAACTTGCGCTTCCCAGTCGTCCCTTTAAACTATTGCGCTCCCACGTCATTATCATCCACACTAATCTACCTGCGTCCCCACTACAGGTATCAGTCACTAACTAAACTTAACGTTACCTAATGTCATCTTCTAGGGCCCTATCAATATAACCTAACCCACCCGGGCTAGTTTTCACTGCCATACACCCCTTAAGCTATTGCTCCTTTGCCCCCAGCATGGGAAGGGTGGCAGATTTGCCATCCCACCCCATCGGGGGTCTCTCACTACCAATTTTGCACATCAAATTTCAACAAATTAAAAATTTGCCAATCATCTGCCAATCACTGTACATCACATCTGCCACATCTGCGTTAAACTATGTTTTAAAACTAATTAAAACTAATTTGCGATTCATCGTAACTGCGATATGCGACCTTCCGGACAGTCAAATGAGGACGTCACTTCCGGACTTACAGATAGTCATAGTGACGACGTACAGGCGAACCACATCACATCTGCCAATCCGGCATTCGGTCCGGCATTACCAATCATCACTCTGCCAATCCTTTGCCAATCATCAAATTTTGTTTTTCTCTAATTTTGGGGCCAAAACACTAACCTCATCACCCAGTCTACTCACTAATGCCTCTCGGTGCGCCAATTCCTGTCCAAAGCCCGGCTTCGTAAAGCCAAGCAATGGATGCTGGTTGTTTTGTGCCGGCGGCTGGATGCGTCCGGCATTCGGGGCAGGGACGGGGGCTTACCCGGGCCGAGATCCCACGCACCACCTCGGCGTGGAGCCATCCAATGTCCCGATCTCGACCTGCCGGCACGTCTCAACAAAACGTGGTCGCCATGACGACCCTTCCTATCCAGCTGCCCGCTCCACCTAGTGGAGCACGGACGCGGCCGTTCAAAGCGAGGCCCAGCACGCACCGAGGGCCCGACTCGGCTATAAGTCGTTCTAAACTCTACCCCGTCTAACGTCGATGCTTCACCTGGACGCTTACACCCCGCAGCCCGTTCCTTGCTCACACATCCAGCCGTGCCCATGCTCCTCGTACCTTTCCTTACACACCCAGGTACCCTCATTCCACTCACAGCCTTGGTCACACACCTGACCACCGAACACTGTGGCACACATTCGTTGCTCGCACACCTCACCAATACACCGCTTCGCGCCCCCTCCTCGGTCACCTCCTCTGTGACAATCACAGGTGTGCCCTCATTCGCACACCCAACCATGTGCCTCACCACCAACTCCAGCGTGCATTCCCACTCACGCTCTACCATTCCAGGTGTGCATCCTTCCATCCCAGGTGTACATCCTCGCTCACCTGTCACAACCAACTCACTCTCCTTGTCACTCTCAATACTCTCACCACCACTCTTGACAACGCACTCACCCTTACTCTTGACAGCGCACTCTTTCCCCATGCACCTGTCCGTTACACACCTTTCTCGCGCACACTCTCCCGTTACACCCTCTGTAACACTCACCACAGGTGGACACTCTTCCTTACTTCTGACAGCGCACTCTTTCCTCATGCACCTGTCCGTCACACACCTTTCTCGCGCACACTCTCCCGTCACACCCTCTGTAACACTCACCACAGGTGGACACTCTTCCTTACTTCTGACAGCGCACTCTTTCCTCATGCACCTGTCCGTCACACACCTTTCTCGCGCACACCTTCCTCGCGCACACTCTTGCGTTACACCCTCTGTAACACTCACCCCAGGTGTGCATTCTTCCTTGCCTTTGACAGCGCACTCTTTCCCCATGCACCCGTCCGTCACACACCTTTCTCGCGCACACCTTTCTCGCGCACACTCTCCCGTCACACCCTCTGTAACACTTACCACACCGCGCTTCCATGTGCTCCCTCGCACACGCGCTACGACCGACTCACTCTCGCCAGCACCCTCACTCCTTGGCACGCACTTTTTCCTCACACACCCCAGAGTCGGACTTTCTCGCACACCTCCTTTTTCGCACACCAGACCTGTCGCACACTTCACCAACGGCCTCTCACGAACACCCGGCTCCATCTCGACCCCCAAGCTTCTTAAATCCCCTGGCGCATCATACGCACGACCATATTGGTCACCACTTACACCGGGTCCTCTTCCTCTTCGCTTCTCCTCCATCACCTGCGAATCCCTCATCCGGTTAATGAGCACATCATCACGATCCAAACACAGACTTTGGACCAATTCTTTTATCTCCTCTTTTATCTCTTTCTTATCCCCTCTCCGTCGCTTCTTAATTTCGCTCATCCCTTCTTCCACTTCTTCTAATTTTTGCTTCATCTCCTTCATCTCTTCGTGCGCCCCTTTAAGTTCTTCCTCTAACTCCACTTTATTTTTTTCTATGTGCTCCCGCACCTCCCGCTCTTTAACCTCCATCACCTCTACCACCTTGTCCATCTTCCTCGTCAGGTCCTCATGTACCGTCTGACACTCTTTTTTAATTACCCCTACGTCCTTTTTCATCTCCTTCTGTGTCGATTTTAAACCCTCTATTACCGCTGTGTTCTTCTTTACCTGGTCCCCCAACTCCTTTTGTCCCACTGTCAGTTGTTCTACTCCTGCGTCAGGTCCTCTATGCCCCCTTGCAATTTTACAGTCCCCTTTCTCACCTCCTTCTCCATGTGCTCCTTACAGTGCCTCACCTCCTCGCGCACTCCTCCGACCTCCTCACTCACTCCTCTTCTGATCTCCTCTCCCATCACTTGCATCTCCTGCCCAGATGCCACCCTCATCTGCTCCATTTCCTCCCTGTGAGCATCCAGTTTGGTTTCTACCCCCATTCTGACCCCCTCTATCTGCTGCCCCATTTGGTTAACTTCCCTTTCCGCTTGGTCCCTCATGTCCCTCAATTTGCCTTCCATGGTGTTTTCTAACCCCTCTAACCCTTTTTGCATCCCTTCCATTTGATTCTCTTGAGCGGCCATTCTGTTTTCTACCCCCGTTAACCCATGTTTCACTCCCTCTATCTGATTCTCTTGAGCGGCCATTCTGTTTTCTACCCCCATTAACCCATGTTTCACCCCTTCTATCCCATTGTCTAACCCCTCTAATTTCTTGTCTAATCCCTCACCGGTACCCCTCGCTTCGTCCCTCATTACCCACAATTGCTCACCCTGAGCATCCATCCGGTTCCCCATTACCCCCAATTGCTCATTCTGAGCCTCCATCCGGTTCCCCATTTGTCCCATACTGCTTTTCAAACCTCTAATTTGGTCTCCCAATTGCTCACCCATTTGTTCCATAAGGGCCCTCATTTGCAGGATAAAAAGGTTCGAATCCACCAGTGGCGCCACTACGGTCGCGGGCGTGGACGCCGCGGCCACCTCGTGCATGACAACGCTATTTTGCGACCCTGCCGCCCTCACTGCTTCGCTCTCCTCTTGTCCCTCAATTTGGTCCTGGATCCTCTACCACACTCTCCTCTACCGGACCCCAGCTGTCTTGGTCTGCCATAGCGCGACTTTCAAAATTCGGCCGTTATAATTTCGCGCGGGAAACGCGCTCCGAATCGATTCTAATTGTTACAAATTTGGGCCTAATAACGCGCGGAAAACGCGCTCCGAATCGATTCTACTTGTTACAAATTTGGGCCTAATAAATTTAGTCCCGGGTTCGAATTCCACTCCTCGACACCAATTGTTACAGACGTGGCTTGGATGTTATTTACCGAGCGGTTTTGGTATGACCACGTCTGCACAAGTTACCCGATTATACCCGAACGTCGACTAATCGCGCTGCGCTAGGTCAATAAAGGAAAAGGACACCACGGCTGGGATTCAAATGACACGACACCCAGGGTTCAGTTCTCAAGACCTCCGGAGGAGGTTATATTAAGGCGGAAGGTTAGATTACAAGGACGAGAGGTACAGCATAGTAAGGTGGGCACTTAACCACAATCTTATATTATTCCCAACAGACGACAGATAAACGGGACAAAAGGCTGACTCACACGGGGTTTGATGGCTAGGAAAGCGGGTATCGATGGCTCAAGGTGCACTCTTGGCTCAAGGACAGGGTCGACCCGGTCCGGTCTAGAGATGCGGGGAGGTCGCAGCGCTCGGATGGCGTCTTGTCTGCTCAAGCTGGGGGCGCATCTGACGTCACGTCCGGTACGTGGCCGCGTATATCCGGCGGGGAGTGACACGCCCTCGGCTCGTTAGCTCCGCCCCAGATGGAATCGGCACGTTGCTTCTCATTGGGTGCGTGGGGGGGTTACTGGCTCCGCCCCTGACGAGGAGCTGACAGCCAGCCCCTTCGGGGTAACGCCGTGGCGCGCATGGTCATGGCGGGTAACCGAGCCGGTGTGAGGACGCACACTCCCCGCCCCTCTGTTGTTGTAGTCGTAGTTGTAGTTGTAATTGTTGTTGTAGTTGTTGTTATTGTTGTTGTTGTTGTTGTTTGGGGAAGAAGATGGGAGGAGGTATGGGAAAGGTCCTAAACTCACTACTGGTGCCATATAATCACATTCTGGTGCAACGAAGAGTCATAATTAATGGAAACGAGTCCTTAACTGACATAGACTAAGAATAACTAGCAAGATGTCCGAAAGTTGTCTACGTGAGATGCGGTGGACCTGGGCACGACATTTAATGGGGGAAAAAGGGGAAGGTCGGCTCTACTGATTGTTGTTTACAGACAATGGGACTAGGGAATGGGGGATTGGGGATAGTTGGGGAGTATTGGGGAAATAGGGGAATATTTACAAGCGGATATGGAGGCCAAATTCCATATTCGCAACAATATATATATATATATATGTATATATATATATACATATATACATACATATACATACATATATATATATATATATATATATATATATATATATATATATATATATATATATATATATATATATATATATATATATATATATTGTTACGGGTCGCGGACAAGATGTTATTTTGACCGAGCGGTGGTGTATTACCGCGACCTAACAGTTCCCCCGATTCTTCCCCAACTCACCCGATTCACCCCAAACTTTGGCCGTATCGCACCGCAGCTGCCCAATCTGGAAAACTCTAAAACGACCGAATGTAAAGAGGAAAAGGAATAAGACGAGAAGACGGACAGAAGAGTAATTGGATTTATTATACACATTGGATTTATTTATTATACAGACGAGATTAGATACACAGTGCAACGCTAGCTTACCTACAGTCTTAATTAACCCAGGGACAGAACAAACAAAAGACAGACTCACACGGGGAATGATGACAGGAATTGGCTGGAAGGAGAGGATGGCTTGGAGTTGTATTGTGCAGCACGATCGGCGCGTTTAGCAGCTGCCGTTCCTTCGCGGCCCTGCTCAAAACCGCCGTCCAGGCCCCAAGCGGCTGTTGAGTGTGGTTGCTGCTGTGGCCGCCGCTGCTGCTGCTGCTGTGGACGTCGCGTGCTTTTCCAGGATTACAGCAGGCTTTGTGCTTTCTGGGATGTCCTCTCCTTGGATGTTCTCTATGTTCTCTTGGTCCAATCACTCCTCATCACCGACAACTCAACGCAACCAACGCAACCACTGACCACCACAACGCAACCACTGACGACCAAAACCACACAACTCAGCTCTGCTTCTTGGACCCTCTCTCTTCTCAACGGCTTGGGCTCCCTTTTCTCTGCCGGTAAAAGCTCATCTCTCTTGGACCTCCTCTCGTCTGCCTGTAAAAGCTCATCTCAATGCTCAGTACTCATCTCTTTCTTCTTCAAAGCTCGACTGCTTGGGGAGCGTCGCGCTGCGGGTTATATAGGCCCCGCCCCTCAACCTTTGCGAACCTCCCCGATCGCTCTTCCTCCGCCCTCTCTAGCCAAACCCCTGGCTCATGGTTGGTCGAGTGGGGCTGGCTCACTCCTCCCCTCTATGACGAGGTGGAGACACGCCTTTCTTCTCCGACCCTGCCTCGTGGTCAATGGCGGTTATTGGAGGGGAGGTAATTTCTAATCGACGAAAAGGGGGAATGGAGGTTTTGGGAATGGGAATGAAGGGAATCTATCTCTTTCACTTGGTGCAATGGAGTACTTCTATTAATGGGAGACACAGCCTTACCCTAAAACACAGAATAAGATATAACTATTGAACAGGGGTATTCTATGATTGGCTGTGGTGTGGATGCTTTATGGACTAATTATGGGATGCCCTTTGACCTTTACACAGCTCCGGAGGCAGGAGGCGCAGAATAAACAATAATAATAATTCACACAATCAAAAAAATTATACACTCCTCATATCCGCAACAATATATATATATATATATATATATATATATATATATATATATATATATATATATATATATATAATTATATGTATATATATACATACACGAGTACATATAAAAAATATCTATCTATCTATAATTCCAGTAATCTCTGTGTGTCTGTGTGTGTGTGTGTGTGTGTGTTTGTCTGTGACCGCTGTTTCTCGACAACCACGGGTCCGATATACTTGAAACTTGCCAGGTATATTGCTGGGGACCCGAGGATGTGCCTTTTCAAGGTTTGAAATTAATCGGACAAGTGGTTCCCAAGGTATGGTCACCGTACTCGCAAGCCGTTCGCTTTGGCTTTGCGAATGGACCAAACCATTTCATGTAAATAGAGGGGGGGGGGTTCTACCGTACTCGCAAGCCGTTCGCTTTGGCTTTGCGAATGGACCAAACCATTTTATGTAAATAGAGGGGGGGGGGGGTTCTGTGGTCGTTACTGCCACGTGGTTTCAAAGTTTTTTTTTGTTGTTGTTGTTTGCACGCATGTTTTTTTGCACCCACGTACGGGCACGCCCTAGTATGTATAAAGTATATATATAAATACACACACACACACACACACACACACACACACACACACACACACACACACACACACACACACACGTTGGAATGCTTGCACACTGCAAACAACTACTCAGGTACATCCCATGTGCACACATAATAAATATATGCTTTATGTATCATGTGGATTGTGAAAGACCTTTCCATTCAAGAACACTGGGTTACAATAATATTCAAGCCAAAAGTCAATCTAAAAACGTCAAGCCAAAAGTCAATCTTAAAACGTTGCATATTCATCGTTGACTTAATCAAACAATGACCAAAAAAGTGGCAAGTCATGTGACCCAAAATGCAATTTAACTATCTCTGCCACCAAAGGTGAATCGAGCTTATGTTTTTACTCCTGTCTGTCTGTTTGTTTGTGAGCAGGATATCTCAAAAAGTTGTGGACATTTTCTGCCGAAACTTGGTGGACAGATTGAGTGCGTGAAAAGGACGAAGTGATTCGATTTTGGTGAACATCCGGAACCGTATCCTATAATTAAAAATTTTTTTAAAGTGCCTCTTCAACATTCAGAGATGGGGCCAAAAAACAATACTTACCAAATTGTCCCATAGGGATCCGATAACATCTCCTATGGGATATAAGTAATTTCAAAGGAATTCTACAAGACTCCTGCAGGACATCTTAATAATGAAAACATCATGGCCAGAATGTATCCAGTGAAACAAAATGTAGGGCAACGCGAGTTGAATCATATTGTTTCTTATTCTATTGCTATTGTGCATTAAGAATGAAAGGTTCGAGATTATCAATTGTGCAACTCGTATGTAAGAGATGGTGTATTGCAATGAACTCGACCTGTTGGCGAAGAGACATTTGTGCAAGAACATTGTAGCTGCATGCTTAAAATAGTTCTCAATTCTACAGTCATATCTCAATCCATCCTGTGGCTTTGGGCGACTGCACATGACTCTGTTATATATGAACTTAATAAATAACCGCAGCAGAACCCGAGGCATTGGGTTTACTTCACTGCTTATTAAAGGTAGGCACATGCGCTCTTTCAGCATGAGTAATGTCATATCTTCATCACCAGAAATCACCTGCAGAATCCCACAGCAGGATCTCTGACAATTTGCATGGAGAAGTGGAACATCAGAAGTCATACGTGAAATGTCAGACATTTTTTTATGGTGAAACAAGAGTGTGACGTGTAAAGGGGTTTGATGATATTATATATGTGTGTATATATATATATATATATATATATATATATATATATATATATATATATATATATATATATATATATATATATATATATATATATATATATATATATTGTTACGGTTCTACGCCGCCCTTCTTCCCCTTACCAAGGGGGGATTAATCCCCCTTGTTCTTTCTGGGCTTGGCGGAACCGAGGCTTGACACGTCCCTTCCGGACAAACACAGAGTAGGGTCTCGGGATCAATTCTCGCTCGTACCTAATTCCCTGCGCCGCCACAGAAGCGAGGAAGCAAGCCTCGCACGAGCCATGTGTGGTTTGAGTACGCCGAGCGGAACCCTCTGGAACCCTCTCGAACCTTCTCATCATGCCCTGTGATGCAACGCCGCCGCCACCACCTCTGAGCCCTGATTGGCGGCTCGTGCTTACCGTCAGCGCTTCTGCCGCTCCGCCCTCGGCTCCGCCCCGACCCTCCTCGGGGCTCCGCCTCGTGTTGATTCGCCCAAAATGAACCAAAGTTAGTGCAAAGGGGCATGAGGCTAGGGTAGCTGGAAAGACGGGAGAAGTAGGGCCTATTCTCCTGACTCTACTCAACGCAGAACTAACAATGGAAAAGGACTAAGCTCACAAATACTAAGACATAACTACACTATTGTGAGGCGACATGTTGCTTGTGTGACTAACTATGAGGGGGAAATGTTTACCTTTATTAGACTCACTGTACAAACTCAAAACCGCAACACTGCCCCTCTCCCTCATCAGACTCGTCCCCGAGTCGAACCTACAAAAACTGGAACGACCGGTTTTGAGAAAGATCTGGGACTGACTTTTACTTACATGTGACATATAGATGTGGTTCCCCCTAGCATTTACTCTAACCCGTGTGTGCGACAGTTTTACAACAGTAAATATGTCCCACCTACTGTGTTGAGTAGCTAACTAACAGAATCACGCCCACAATTAACCGAATCCGGAATTGTTCTCAAACTAAACATAAAGCCGGTGGGCAGCATTTTTATATACAAGCACAAAACCTACTCTTATTTACAACTCTATGACCCAGGACCTGTCCTTTTTGGAAAAAAGATTGGAGGGGAAGAGAAAGCACAGCAAAGCACAAATACACATTTCAAAAGTCAATTCACATTTTTGCTGCTGGTGTCTTGCATCTTCTATCTTCTGTGTGCACATATCGAACCGGCAAGCCCCCGGACCGGCATACAGGCCATTCCTGCTCTTCGGGGCTAGATAAACTTACAATTCTTCTCAGCCCTAGCACACAAAAATAAAAAAATGCACAACAAGTGTGTTCGTTTATTTGCCAGCAGGGCCAACCCTATGTGGTCCAACTGCGTGACATTGATGCCACTCAAAACAAGTGGTCCGAAGATGCAAGGTGAGTTTACAGCAAAGTGCTGCACAGCAGAAGTGTAAGGCCACAAAACTTGTGGTCCATAAGTGTAATGTGATAATTTGCAGCAAAGTGTTTGTGGCAGCATGGTGCTGCACACATGCAGCAAAGTTATAACAAATGAAAAGGATATGGCAGCAAAGTGCAGCACCGTTCAGCTGCACAGATGTAGCAAAGTGCAACAGGGGTGCTGCACAGGTGTAGCAAGGTGCAGCTGCACAGTTCCACCTCCAAAATGGTCCTGGGGTGGGGGGAGAGACACAGCACCACCAGCAAAGCGGAAAGGGCACAAAGGTACACAGCAATACAAGGTAATGCTGCACAGGGGCACGGAAGAGCGAGCAGAGCAAGCTCGTCCCTAACCGTCCGTACCCCCCAATGTCAGCTTACATTACCCTAGCCCTTCCTGGTATTTACAATTTCAAATTCGTCTCCGCGTCTTGTCTCCCATATCCCCCTCTAATACCAAATTCGTCTCCCAATTCCTCCCAGGAAGGAAGGAATGGAACAACCACAATGTCTCATCACGTCATGATGCGTCTTACTCTCAAATATTGCACTTGGTCTTGGTGCGGAGCTTCGTTCTCTTTGGTGAATGGATGTGGATGGCGTGAAGGGAATTGCTCTCATCCTAACTACACTAACTGACATTAACTCATTTAAACTACCCGGGGTCGTACCCTGCCAATCGGCCATCTTTAAACTATGTGGTTCTACAAACCGAATTCCCCATTGACCACTCTGCAGTGCCCTACGAATTTGGGTCTCATTCCCCAATTTTTCATACTGTGCCCTTGCACAATTTCGGGGCTGGGTCATGTGGCTCCACTAGCAGGTCCAACTACCTGTACACCTCCACCACTGAAGTCGCCATCCGAGCTTACCTGCTCCTGCGACTACCTAAACTGGGGAAGGCCCCTTCCTGGCACTTTATCCCGATGATGCCCTCCTTGGCATTGGGATACCCGCATCCTTCCCTTGGATCCTCGGGCCCCACTGAACACCTCAAAACTACTCTGACTGGCTCCCAGAGCCTACCTGCGGCCTCACCTGGCCGACAAACTACCAGTGGCGGAGTGCCCCAATAACCATACTCACCAATTAAGCAACACGCCCAGCCATTTCACTGACTCATGCACCCTCCAAAGCATTACGTTGCCACTACCCGCACCACAGGTGTCAATATCCAAACAATTTACCTAAGCCCTCTACCTGGGTTTACACTACCCACCCCAGGCATTCGTGAATGGGTCCATCTCCCCCCATTCACTCCTTCGCACCATGCATTCCACACCTTTTATTCCCACCAAGCATTCCACATGACTCATTCCACACTACTTACTCGCACACCAAATTCCTCGCACACCTTTTGTGCTCTCACACCACTTTCCTCATACACCTCAAACACAATTCCTTTAGTTCTCCATACACAACACCGGTTATTCTCAAACAATTTCTCAACAAACACACAGCATCATCTATCTATCTGCTTTTCCCCTAAAACCCGTGCTTCCCCGTCATCCCATTACACTATGCACTCCCTCGTCATTAACATCCACCTAATCTCTCTACATCCCCTCTACAGTACAAATGTCACTACTTAAATCTTTTGTCCTCTACTGTCATCTAAATTCCCTATCAATTATCCTAGCCCGCCCTCGGCTAGCTTCGGTGCTCCATGGAGGTAACCATCGCTGGTCCCCCATGTGCATGTCACTGCCATCCCCCTAATCTAATGCTCATGAGCCCGGAGTGAGGAATGGGAAAATTACCATTCCCCCATGCAGGGTACCATTCCCCAACACTATTGTTATTCGTCCACTGCACTTGAGCCTCTCCAAGTGGGAATACATCGTCATGGCTCGACCTCGAAAGGCCGAGTGATCAGTGCGGGTGGTTGGTCTACTGTAGGTTGGGTCCGTCCGACATTTTCGATCCAGGGGAGGAGGCATGGGAGGGCCGAGGTTCAGAGCTCCATCCCTGCATGGAGCCTTGCGGTCCCACGCACGATGGCCCAACCGCCCACGGTCGGAGCACCGCACCCGCCAGGGGGCGCGGCTCTGAACTCTCCTACCTCCCCTTGAACCTCGCTGATCGCCTTTCCCGCCACGGCGTGCCCACGGGTGCGGAGCTGTTACCAAATGCCTCGTTTCACCTCTGCCTCACGCGCTCTTCCTCTTCACTCCCCCTCTTCCGGTGCCCTATCCGATTTCCGGCATCATTTTTGTCATGAGCGCTTTTAAACCTTTTAACCACAATAACCCTTACTGAGAACCAACAATAATAATAATACCAACAATAATTAGGGCCGAATCCGTAACACTTCCCCCCCTCAAGAAAGAAAGTTTGAACACAGCGAAAACTTTCTTTGTCGGCAAATTCTTGAAACCAACACAAGTAATCAATGTTTCCACAAAAATAAAGCAACAAAACTTCGAACTACTTACAGAGATTTCCAAAGTTAATTCACTCTGGACAAAGCATCAGCAATGCCATTGTCCTTGCCCTTTACATGTTCAATTTCCAAGTTACCCCTACAAAGCCAAACTCCATCTCATCAACCTCTGATTTTTACTTTTAGTTTCTTTTGAATGAAGGTTAAGGGGTTGATCAAAAATCCCAAGTCAAGCCAATCGATAGCACTTTTTCTGGGAAGCCGAGCTGAGGGCCAGGTTCCATGGTGGTTGGGTCGTGAGGCCTGGACATATTCACTACCTGAACGCCTTTAGGAACGTGGAGTTCACGGTTAGTCCATGTAGGAAAGTTCACTACATGGACGCCTTTAGGAACGTGGAGTTCACGGTTAATCCGTGTAGGAAAGTTCACTACATGGACGCCTTTAGGAACGTGGCGTTCACGGTTAATCCGTGAAGGAATCTTGGCTCGGCTGCTCCTCAGCATCCAGTGCTTCCACTCTTTCTAACTTTCCTAACAATCACGTTTGGACCACTTGCCACTGTAGTCACATGAATGGCAGTCTCCTTCTCGGCCACTGCTCTGATAATCCTTCCTTCGGGAGCTGCCATAACTCTGGAAGCCTCAATAATAATATCGATTGCGGCCACCACCACTACTACTCCGTGGTCCTCCTCTGTAGCCTCCTCGACCCCTAGGAAATGCCTTCCCTACTGTGATGGTCCGACCATCCAACTCCTTGCTATTCAGATCCTTTTCTGCAACTCTGGCGTCCTTTGAGTTTTCAAACGTGACAAAGCCAAACCCTCTTGACTTTTGTGTCTCCCTGTCTTTTATCAGCAGCACTTCCAAAAGCGGTCCATATTTGCCAAAGGCAGACTCCAGAACCTCTTCCTTTGTTTTGAAGTTCAGTCCCCCTACAAAGAGCTTGCCAATATTGCCTCCATCCCTGACGTGCGTGTGCCGACACTTAGTTTCAGGGTATTTCCTCTTCTCTTCAGGGCGCTTCCTACTAGGCTTTTCCGCAAACATCAGGTTACCAGAAACTTGACCACCGGCCAAATCATTCCCGATAATAAAAGATACTCCTTCTACAGGAAGAGTGGCTTGTAAACCGACGGTGACCGGTCCTGACACCAAATCGGACTTCAAATGGATGACATGAAGTGGAGCACTAACACAGCCACCAATCCCCTGTAAACGAAAACTATCACCAGTTGCCGTCTCCTTGGACAATGGCAAGATGCCTTCAAGCATTAAAGATTGATGTGCTCCTGTGTCCCTCAATACCCGAACAGGTCTCCGGTTAGTCGAGGCTCCCTCCAGTGACACAAACCCCTCTGAAATAAATGGTTGGTAACCCTTTTGAGGGCGATTTCTCACAATGGCCATTGCATTTGGAGTCGTACTAGTCGAACTCCGCTCCTGATTTTCCTTTCCCAGAGCATAACAGTTGGACATCAAGTGTCCAGGTTTATGGCAAAAAGTGCAAGTAGGCCCGGAGGAGAACCTCGTGGTCTGCCAAGGCATGGGGGCAGCGGTCTGCCTCGAGCCCCCCGGACGATAGGCCTGTCTTGGGACTGCAGTCTTCTGATTTCTAGAAGTCGTGGTGTCCGAGTGGTCCTCATTTTCATCTCGAGGCCACCCCCATGGATTTTCATTCTCCGCCCCTGATGTACCATAGCTCCCCTGGCTAGGTCTGGGCGAGAAGTTCGGTTTGTGGAACCCCATCCTGTGTGTTAAGGCATAGTCATCTGCCATGGTTTCTGCCTCATCCAGCTTTGGTACTTTCCTTTCCTCCAGATGAATTTTAATGTCCTCATGGACACACTGTTGGAAATCCTCCACCAGGATCAATTGTCACAATAGTTCGAAGTCTTTTCCAACTCCTTTTGAATCACACCACCTATCATGGTTGATCCACCAGGATCAATTGTCGCAATAGTTCGAAGTCTTTTCCAACTCCTTTTGAATCACACCACCTATCATGGTCTCTTTCAATCTGGCAAACTCCACATTGGTCTCACTCTCCCTCCTCCTGGCACTCCGGAATTTTTGCCGGTAAGCTTCCGGGACCAATTCATAGGCTTTGAGGATGTGTTTCTTCAATACCTCGTAATCTGCACATTGGTCAATCGGTAAAGCCGAATAAATCTCTTGAGCTTTACCCACCAGAACACTTTGCACTAGTATGGACCAGTACTCCTCAGGCCAGTTTAACAGTCGAGCCACTTTCTCTATGTGTGGAAAAAACTTGGCTACCTCCTTTTCATTGAAGGGTGGAACCAGCCTCACATGTCTGCCAACATCCCAGGTGTTCTGACTAGGTGTCGAACCAGTCGGCATGGATGGTACCTCTCCCCGTTCTTTCATTACATCCAGCTCCTTGAGTCTAATTTCCTGCTGAAGGGCCATTTCACGATCCCTTAACTCCCTTTCGGCTTTTCTCTCCTCTGTTTTTTTTCCCTCTAACCTTTCCTGGAGTTCTCGTTCCACTCTCCTTTCCTCTGCTTTTTTGTCTTCTAACCTTTCCTGGAGTTCTCTTTCCTGTTCTGCTCTTTCCTTTTCTGCTTTCCTTGCCTCTGCTCTTTCCCTTTCCTGGCTCTGTAATTGCATCTCCAGTTTCCGGAGCTCCACATTTTCTTGTTCTTCTGGTAACCAATCCCAGGCTACCTCTTCCCATGTTCCTAATCCCATCATAGATTGTATCACCACTGTCTGCATCTCTGCCTTCTTCATATTAGTTCGGACCTCCAAGCTAAAATGTTTGGCCAATTTCCAGAGGTCCGATTTTACTAACGCTCTGAACTGTGCTTCACTAGGGGTCACTGCAAACTTCTCTGCGTCAAACTCCATGGTGACTATTGTTAACACCTGTTAACCTTCACACAAGAAATGTAAATAAATAAAAAAAATTGTTTGTTTCTTGGAAAAATTTAGGAATGTTGGAACAAGTTCCAAATTTGGGAATGTTACGGAATTCTTTCCTGGACTAAATCTAGGGAATTTTATATCCCGGACGCAGACCAAATTTCGAGCCCACGAGTCAATTGGACGAGCCCCCAATTTCTGTTACGGGGTCCTCCCCTATCCCCTGGTCTCGGTAAACCTCCGAACCCCGAGAGGGTCCCCGGCAGAAAGATATGTTATACTTGGTTGAAATTAACCAATAATGAAACCACACCAAGGGTTATGAACAAACAATATATTAAAAGCACACAAAAAGCCATACAACAATGGGGGCAATCAACTCTGCAATCTCATCTTAAGATAGTACCCTAGCTCAGACTCACGGCACCCCCGGGGACTTAAGCAGAGCCCTTCTCAATGTCTCTGGAAGACACAACGGTGCTCCCGGCGAAGAGTCGATGGCGATGAGGCGGGTAAGGAGATGTAGGTAAGGCGGGGACCCTCACGTGGTCCCAGCCAACCCCAATTGGTGGTGGAAAGAGGAATCCCAAAGACGCTATCCAAACGTGCACATACACCGTGCAGTCTCGAAGCGCACCGTATTCTTCAAAGGCCGTTGTCGTGCACACACATCCTCGGCAAACCAACGGAGGGCGGGACCAGCAGACGCGACTAACCAAGGGTCCGCGAACGATGCACGAGGGCCCCCAAAATGGCGGTCGGTTCTTCCTCGGGCCGCAGCTGCTAGGCGAAGATTCTCCGGAATCTCCCACCTGTACCTGGCTTCGCAGGCTTTTCCTTGACACCAGCGATATCAATGATCGCACGAGATCCCTTTCTAAGACTCAAAGTTCCCCCTCCATGGACGCTCGACCACGCTGGGTGCGGAGCTTTTACCAAACGCCTCGTTTCACCTCTGCCTCACGCGCTCTTCCTCTTCGCTCCCCCACTTCCGGTGCCCTATCCGATTTCCGGCATCTTTTTTGTCATGAGCGCTTTTAAACCTTTTAACCACAATAACCCTTACTGAGAACCAACAATAATAATAATACCAACAATAATTATGGCTGAATCCGTAACAGTAGGAACACGGACGTGATAGGGGGTCTGAAGGCAGCACAAAGGGAAATTAAGAAAGAACTAATAGCGACAAAGAAAGAATGCCAGATGGTGCACGAGGGGCTGACAAAGAGGTTGGATGAGGTGGTAGAGACGTTGAGGGCGAGAGAACGAGAAGTTAGGAAGCATATAGAGACGACCAAGGTGGCCTTGGAAGAAGAAATTGTGGGGGCGCACCGGAAGATAGAAGAGGTGAAGCAGAAGTTAGAGGAAGTGGAAGAAGGGGTGAGTGAAATTAAAAAGAGACGGAGGGAAACTAAGAAGGAAATAAAGGAGGAGGTGATGGAATTGGTACAAGGTCTGTGCTCACATCGTGATGACGTACTTGCTAACCAAATAAAGAGTTTGCAGGTGGCAGAGGAGGAGCGAAGAGGAAGAAACGCCGAGGTGAGTGGCGATATGATCGGAAATGCATATGGTGTGAGGGGAGGTTCAGCGAGCTTGGGGGTTGGTATAGACCCGGGCGTTCGTGAGAGGCCAATGGTAAGGTGTGCGACTGGTCCGGAGTGTGTGGAAAGAGAGTGTGTGCAAGGATGTCCGAACATGGGGAGTGTGAGAGGTGTTGGTGAGCTGGGATGTGCGAGTATGGAGTGGGTAGCGGGTTGCGATGGGGCGACCCAAGCATCGACACTGACAGGGGTAGTCTTTAGAGGGATGGGGGATGCACGCGAGCCCCCCGGGAATAGTGTACGGTGGGGGCCCGAACGGTTCGGCCCCGCGCTAACCCCGCAAGGAGCGACGCACGGGGTCCAGCCTTCGGGCAGCCATAAGGTTCCACTCTCGTCATATGATGGCAAGAGTGATCTGAGGGCGTACCTGGCGCAATTCGACCATGTGTGTAGGGGAAACGGTTGGAATCCGGATAAAGGTGGAGTACACATTGTGGGGGCATTGCGCGGCGTGGCGGCGGAGGTGCTGACAGCTTTACCACCGGGTGCTTTCACTCTGCCAGCCCTCCGCACGGCCTTAATTAATAGATTCAGCATTGAACAGCAGAGCGAGCTTGTGAAAGCTCAGCTCGCGGTGCGAAAGAGAAAGCCCCAGGAGACCATCGGGGAGCTTGCCCATGACATTCACCGCGCAGTAGGGATCGCACACGCGGACATGGCGGCGGACTCCCAGGAAAGCCTGGCGCTGGATCATTTCATCCAGGCCTTCCCGGACCCCGATCTTCGGCAACAACTCACCATGTGGCGCCCGCGGACTTTGAGCAAAGCGGCCGATGCTGCGGCCCGTTGGGAAGCAGCAAGGCCCCTGGCCGGGGAAGCGAGCGCCACACAGTGGCGGTGTGCCAGGTAGGGCCCGTGACGGGTGGCGGCCCCCCGAGGGGTCTGCCCCCGAAGGGGGCCCTGACCTGGAGAGCATGGTCCGAAGGCTGGTGAACCAGTGCTTGGCGGGACCCGGACCATGGCAGGTGGCTCCAGAGATGGCCCCCAGTAGGCCACGGACAAATACCCCAATTAGGACCTTCAGGGGGGGCAATTTGGAATTCAGGAGGCAAGCACCTTACCAGGTGAGGTGCTTTAATTGTAGCCGGCTGGGTCACCGTGCGTGGGAGTGTCGAGCTCCGCGCCGGGACGCACCCCGTCAGCCAAGACCCTTAACTCCACCTCGTACGGGTCGGGTTAGCCGACCCCAGACACCCCCCCCCCCTGCCAGGGCCCGGGAAGCTAGAAGGTGCCGAGCATACAGGGGCGAGTTCGGTAGTAGGGGATTGGTGAAGCGCCCTCATTGACGCGACAGGTCATTCATTGTGGCCAAATTGGTACAGGTAGTTTAACAATTCGGTGCAAAATTGCCGGCGTGGGGGTAAACGCCGTAGTGGACACAGGAGCTAGCGCCATGATCATCAGCCCTGTGATCCTTAATTCGAGTGCAGATGGCTGGGATAAAATCCAGCATCTGGAAAATCATAGTTTGCAGCTGGCTACCGGGGTAACGGCCCCGATCATAGGGCGTGGTTTTGTAACCCTCAAGTTAGGGTCGTTAAGAGGGAGATAGAAGTTTGGGTGGCGGAGGTGTGCGACCCATGCCTAATCGGGTTGGATTTGTTGACTGCCAGCGGTTGTAAAATCGATTTGTGCCGGGGGACCCTGCAAGTGGGAGTAGAAGAGCTACTATTGGAGGGGGTGAGCACAGCCGAGAGGACGGAGCTGGAGGCTTCTGAGGCCGTGACCATCCCTCGGGGGCTGAGGCCATAGTGCCGGCCCGATGGTTAGCTCGTTCAACATGGCAGGAGTCCTGCGGCCTGGTCGAACCGGTGGCAGCGCACTCCATCCCGGGTTTAATCGTGGGCCGCACCATCGTAAAAACGGACAGGCCGGTGGTGGCCGTCCGGGTAATTAATATTAGTGCAGGACCACGCACTATAGTAAGGGGCACGAAGGTAGCCGGCTGTTAACGAAGTCGTGCCAGTGAGGGACGAGAATGTCCAGCCGAGCCGGCCCCAGGGGGAGCCTTCAAAAAGTACGAGGAATTGGCCCGAGCCCATTTGTGAGATGGTAAATCGAAGTAACGTAGAGTTTGGAGGTACCCAGAGGGAGGCCTTCCATAAATTAATTGAATCCCATTTGGATATCTTCTCCTTGTCCTCCGAGGATATTGGACGTATGGGCCTGGTGAAACATCAGATCCACACCAGTGAGGCCTGGCCTATTCGTCAGCCCGCCCGACGGATCCCTTGGAGCAAGAGGGAGGAAGCTGACGAGCAGGTAGAAAAAATGCTCGATGCAGGTATCATCGAGCCCTCGGGAAGTCCTTGGATGTCACCTGTTGTGCTGGTCAAAAAGAAAGATGGGACCACGCGTTTCTGCGTGGACTATCGCCAGCTGAACAACGTGACACTCAAAGACTCATATCCCCTGCCAAGAATTGATGACACCCTCGATGCCGTTGCAGGCTCAAATTGGTTCTCAACTTTGGACCTCAAGAGTGGGTATTGGCAGGTGGAGATGGATAGGGCAGGGAAGGAGAAAACGGCATTTTCCACAGGTAAGGGACTGTACCAGTTCACTGTGATGCCGTTTGGGTTGTGTAACGCCCCCGCCACCTTTGAACGATTGATGGAGCATGTACTGGGCGGCCTGCCATGGCAGTCATACCTGGTGTACCTGGATGACGTCCTGGTACATGCTAAAACATTTCCCCAAGCCATAGCTAATTTGGACGAGGTGTTTGGGTGCCTCAGACAGGCAGGGTTAAAGTTGAGTCCAAGTAAATGCACTTTGTTTGTCAGAGAGGTGGCCTATCTAGGTCACGTTATCGGTCGCGAGGGGGTAAAAACAGACAGACCCAGGCAAAATTACAGCGGTAGAGGAGTGGCCCGCACCACGTACCATCAAGGAGGTGCGGGGATTTTTGGGACTCTGCTCCTACTACCGGCGTTTTGTGGCAAAATTTGCAGAGTTGGCCCGGCCCCTTCACCGGCTTACGGAGAAGGGGACGAGATTTAATTGGACAAGAGAGTGCCAAGAGGCCTTCCTAGCATTGAAGGGGTGTTTGACATCCGCACCCGTTCTAGCTTACCCCACTAGTGACGGGACATTTACCCTGGACACGGATGCAAGCCAGGAAGGATTGGGCACAGTTTTGTCTCAGACACAGGAGGGCGTGGAGAGAGTGATCGCTTGTTATAGTCGGGCCATGAGTAGGCCCGAACGAAATTATTGCGTCACTCGCAAAGAGTTATTGGCTATGCTGGCTGCCATGAGCCATTTCCACCCGTACTTGTACGGGCGGAAATTTTTGGTTAGAACTGACCATTCCTCCTTGCAATGGCTCCTTCGGTTCAAGGAACCGGAGGGCTAAATTGCAATGTGGTTGGAAAAGTTGCAGCAGTACGATTTTTGTGTGACCCATAGGGCCGGGAAGGCCCATGGGAATGCCGATGCACTCTCTCGGCATCCTTGTTAAGGGGAAAACTGCAAATTTTGTGCGAGACACGAGGAGGGAACAATTGGCAGATTCCACCCCTACCCTCGACCCTCGTAGTGCAACCTGGGCGAGAGGGCCAATTTTCACACTAACCGCAGATGAGGAATTTGGCACATTGGCTTGGAGCACGGCCCAGCGGGAGGATCCCGTCCTGGGACCGGTGTATGAATGGGTTCGATTGGGAAAGAGACCTAATGGGGAAGAGGTCACCCCCCTCGGGGTGCCAACAAAGGAATATTGGGCTCAGTGGCAAACCCTGGAATTGAAAGGCAACATCTTATATCGCAAGTGGGTGGAGGTTCCCTCTGAGAGAATTTCCTGGCTGGTGATAGACCCTGACAAATTTAAGAACATCATATTACAGCAGGTGCATGGTACCCGCTCCGGCGGCCATTTGGGCTGGACAAAGACAACATCTCGGGTCCGCCGGAGGTTCTATTGGGTGAATATGGGGCGCGACATACAGGACTGGTGTCGGAGATGCGACGCCTGTACTGCCAAAAAGGGACCAGCACGGAGGATGAGGGCCCCCCTTCAATTACACCTGGTGGGGGCCCCCCTTGAGCGGGTGGCTATGGATATTATAGGACCACTACCCCGCACCCGCCAAGGTAATAAGTACATCCTCGTTGTAATGGACTATTTCACCAAGTGGCCGGAGGCCTATGCCCTCCCCAACCAAGAAGCTGGGGTGGTGGCACAGGCCTTCGTGGAAGGATTTGTATGTCGGCATGGGTTTCCACAGGAGCTGCACACCGACCAGGGTCGAAATTTTGAAAGCCAATTGTTAAAAGATGTGTGCAGACTCCTGTCAATTAGAAAGACAAGGACAACGCCCTTGCGGCCACAATCTGGTGGAACGGTTCTGGGACGGTTCTGGGAATCTGGGATGGTGGAACGGTTCAATCGATCGAACATTGATCCAACAACTGGCATTGTTCACCACCACCCGTCAGGATGACTGGGACGAACATCTCCTGTATTTGTTAATGGCCTACCGAACTAGCCAGCACGGAGCCACCGCATGCAGTCCGGCGTTGCTTATGTATGGGCAGGAGTTGCGGTCTCCCGCCGACTTGCTATGCAGTCCCGTGCCAGACACCATGGATATCCCGCCGAGGGAGGGCTATGCACGTCACCTGGAGGAAGGCATGGAGAGGGTCCATGCCTTCGCCCGCCACCAGATCCAGCTGGCGGGGGCCAAGATGAAGCGCAGGTACGACCACCGGAGCCAGGGGAGTCAGTACGCTCCGGGGATGAAGATTTGGTTCTTCAATCCCCAGAGGCGGAAGGGTAGGTGCCCCAAACTCACCTCTCCCTGGCAAGGCCCGGGGGTCGTCCTGTCGCAAGTCTGTGACGTGGTCGTTAAGATCAAAATGGGGCCACGAGCCCTCCCTCGGATCGTCCACACCGACCGATTAAGACCCTCCACCGGCGAGCAGGCGCCCTCATGGATCGCCTCAGCTTTAGATGCCGAGGCAGGACCCAGTACCTCACATGACGGGGGCTCATAGTGCAAGAGGACTGGGGGGGGGGGTGATAGTGGGAGATGCCTGATGTAGGGGGATGGTGGCTCTACCATCCCTCGCATCCCTTTTGGGCAGCTGAGCTATAGATTATGGGGTGGCAGTACAAACTAGCCCGGGAGGGTTAGGATAAATGTATAGGTATCTAGGATGACCATAGGTGACCAAGATTTAAGTAGTGACTTGATACAAGTAGTGGGGACGTAGAGTAGAGTAGTTGGATGATAACGACGTGGGATGTGCATAGTATAAGGGATGACAGGGAAAGCACTAATATTCGGGGAGATAGATAGCCAGATGATGCTGTGTGCATGAGAATCTTTGTGGTGAGGGTGAGGAAATGAGGCATTGCGAATAGAAGTCCTTGTAGTGCTGGTTAGCAAATGAGGCAATGCACGAGAGGGATGTGTGTGGGTGTAAAAGTGAATGGATGGTGTGGAGTGGGTATTGTGGGATGAGTGGAGTGGAGTGTATGGTGCGAAGGAGTGGATGGGGGAAGGATGGACCACTTCACGAGTACCCAGGGAGGGTAGTTTAAAAGTAGGTAGAGGGAGTAGGTAAATTTGGTTGGATATTGACATCTGTGGTGCTGAAAGTAGCAAGGTATTGCTTGGTTTGGTGCATGAGTAAAGTGAAATGGCTGGGCGTGTGGCCTGTTAGTGAGAATGGTTAAATGGGCACTCCGCCACTGGTAGTCTGTCGGCCAGGTGAGGCCGCAGGTAGGGTCTGGGAGCCAGGTAGTAGAGTTCAGTGGGGTCCGTGGATCCCGAGAGAGGACCAGGGTAGCCCGATGCCAGAGGGGGCATTAGTGGGGTAAGGGAGCCAGAGGGCCTTCCACAGGTTAGGGTGAGGAGCTAGGTAAGCTCGGGTGGCAACTACAGTGGCGGAGGTGTGCAGGTGAGCGGACCTGCTGGTGAACCACACGACCCAACCCCGAAATTGTGCGAGGGCACAGGAAGAAAAATCGGGGGAGTGAGACCCCAAATTGGAGAGCGCCACAGTATGTGCAATGGGAATTGGTTTTTAGAACCGCATAGTGTAATGATGGCCAATGGATTGGCAGGGCAAGACCCCAGGTAGTGTAAACAGTGTTAATGTCAATTAGAGTACAGCTAGGATGAAAGTCTCTTCGCACCATCCGCATCCGCTCACCGAGGTGATAGAACTCCACACCATGTTTTGTGCAAATATCTGGAATGTAAGACGCATCTTGACGTGGGTGAGACATTGTTTGTTATTTCATCTCTTCCTCCTTAGGAGGGATTGATGACGAATTTGGCATTAGGGGAGATATGGGGGACTAGACGTTAGCGACGAATTTGTAAAGGTGTAAATTGTGTAAATATGGGGTACCGGCAAGGGTAGAGTCAGTGACATGGGGGGTGACGAACGGTTAGGGACGAGCTTTCTCGGCTCGCTCTCCCGCGCCCCTCATCTTACATTGCCTTGTTTTGATGTGTACCCTTGCGGCCTTGTCCCCCGCTAACCTGGTTGTCTTCCTTCCCCACTCATGGACCATATTCTTTTGTGCCCGAGGGGAGTGTGCAGGTGCCGTGGGTTGTGCGCCTGCACCCTTGCTGCCTCCTGCCTGCACTGATGCACCATATGGACCACACGTTCTGTGGCCTGGCACCACTTATGGACCACACGTTCTGTGGCCTAGCACCACTTATGGACCACACGTTCTGTGGCCTGGCACCTCTGCTGGGACCGACGATTGTTGCCAGCGGTATCTGGCTTGCGGACCACTGCCTTAAGTGGCATCCATGCCCATCAGTGGACCACCTGAGTTAGCCCTGCTGGCCATACAAATAATAAAAAGCAGACGCGGTGTGTGCCCTTTCTATTAAATAAATAACATCAAGCAAGAAGACAGCCAGAAACATCGGCCCAGCAGAGCAGAGAAGCAAGAAGACATCATTTTATTATTTTAAAATGTTTGTGCATTTATGGTGCATTTTTTATTATGGTGCTTCGATGGTGTGCATCTTCTTTTACTATGATGCATTTTATGGGTACAAATGGTATGGTGTATCGGTGCAGTGCATGGCAATGCCATTTTCCCCTTCTCAAAACATCTTCTCTTTTTCCCACAAAAGACAGGTTCTGGGTTGCAGTTTGTAAATAATTAGTGTTTGGTAAATAATGCTCCCCACCGGCTAAATGTTTAGTTTGAAGACCATTCCGTAATTTGGTTAATTGTGGGCGTGAGTCGGTTAGATAGGATGCAATGCAGCAGGTGGGACATATATAGTGTTAAAACTGTCGCACTCAGGGTGAGGTTAAAAGTAGAGGGTAACCACACCAAAGTGTCACATTAATTTAAAAGATAGCTCTTTTGTTTCGGCTCGGGACGAGCCTGGAAAAAGGGGGGGTGCAGTGTTGCGGTTTTGAGAACCCACACTTGTATATAAACTCTTGTAAATATCCCATTATTAAAAGGTGAAAGGTAGCACCCCTAGTTAGTCCACAAGCAACACGTAGGCCACCATAGGAACTCAGTTATTTCATTATTATGTGTTTTAGATAAGGCCGTGTTTCCAATAGTTGAATCTGCATTGCATCAATTAAATAAGAGTAGGTCCCAATTCCGTCCATTTTGCGACCTCCCTCTCCAAGCGACGCCATTACATGCCCCTACAGTCGGTGCCTCATAGCTCGCTCAAACGACGCCATAAGCCATGCGGTTAGGCCCGAGGAAAAAGGGGGCGGAACGCCAAGAAGAAGGTGTGGCCACGTCATCCAGTCATCAAAGGAGTGGCCGGTAAGCCCTCACCAGCCAACCAGGGCTGAGGTAACCTCACCGACGGGCATGGTTTTGAAGCGCGCGGAGTGATCTTGGCTCGCGTGATATAAGGCGAACGCAAAGCCCTTTTACGGACTTGTTGGAGGCGCGCGCATTACAACGGACTCGTGCGAGCGCGGCGCTATTGAACGGAGTACTTGTCGGGAGTGCGTGTTGATCAAAGAACAATTGAAAGAAGGGCGCGCTTGATAAGAGAACATTGAAGACTGAAGAGGGTACGCACGTGGTCCAACTACGCGTGGAGCTGCCTGCCGGGTTTCGCTGCTGGACCGGAGTCGACTAGAGCCTGGACCCTCTACCTGGAACTTCCACCCTACCAGCTACAATCCCCGGGTGAGTGTGTATGTTTGTCCTGGGGTAATAAGTTCAGACTGTTTGTTAAGACTGCCCTGTGTGCTGCTTCTTCTTCTTCCTTTCTTGTATATTCCTTTTGTTTCCTCTTCTCTTGTATATTTGTTAATAAACCCATCTTTGTTCTTCCTGCCTTCTGGTTTCCTCTCCATCCGATCGCATCCGTCCTTTCTCCATTGGGTAAACGTGGCACGATCGCGACCGCTAGAATCGGGTTTAGAGTCATTTGTTAATAGCTCGGATCGTGGATTGCTATCCGCTCGGCATTGTCCATCACATCCGTGGTTCGAGCGGGAGTTATTCCCTTGTTTCCGGCTGGCGTTAGTACTTAGGTAGCAGCGAACCCCTAGGCCTAGCAAACCCTACCTAATGCCACGCCGGGAAGGACGTTATAACTTCCAGGACTCAGGACGGCCAGCTAAAAGACAAGGGGATTAACCCCCACTTGATAAGGGGAGCGCCGACCTCCGAGATCCGTAACAATATATATATATGTATATATATATACAGTCACGTGAAAAAGTAAGTACACCCCATGTAAAGTTTTGACTTTTTCAACATATTTCAACATACAGCTATTTGATCTTCATTTCAACACTATTGATAGATAAAGGTGATATAATATAACAAATATCATGAAACATTTACATTTTGTAGTCCATTGTATAATTTAAATAAACATAAATGCAAATTTCGCATGTGGAAAAAGTAAGTACACCCTTGGCTCCAATAGGTGGTATTGACCCCTTTGGCAGATAAAACCTCAAGTAGGCATTTCTTATAACTGTCTGCCAGTCTCTGACATCGACTGGGAGAATTTTTTGCCCACTCCTCCAGGCAGAATTCTTTCAGCTGTGCGATGTTTGAGGGGTTTCTTGCATGCACAGCTCGTTTCAAATCCCCCCACATCTCGATGGGATTTAGATCTGGGCTTTGACTTAGCCATTCCAGAACCCTCCATTTCTTTCATTTCAGCCATTCCTTAGTGGATTTACTGGTATGTTTAGGGTCATTGTCATGTTGCAAGGTCCACCTTCGGTTGAGCTTCAACTTTCTGACAGATGGCCTCACATTATCCTCAAGCACACTCTGGTACAATGAAGAATTCACAGTGGATTATATGATGGTGAGCTGCCCAGGCCCTGATGCAGCAAAGCTGCCCCAAACGATAATATTTCCACCACCATGCTTTACAGTTGGTATCAGGTTCTTGTGGTCAAATGCTGTCTTTGGTTTTCACCAAACATGTCTTCTGGTACTGTGGCCAATAGCTCTACCTTTGACTCATCTGTCTGGAGCACATTGTTCCAGAAGTGCTGGTCTTTGCCTAGGTGTTCATTGGCAAACTTTAGTCTTGCACTGATGTTCTTTCTGGATAGCAAAGGTTTCCTCCTGGCACACCTCCCATGTAGATCAAATTTGTGCAGCCTCTTTCTAATGGTAGACTCGTACACTTTGACATCAACAGTGGCAAGAGCTACCTGTAGGTCCCGTGATGACATTCTGGGGTTCTTAGAGACTTCTTTCAGCATCTTGCGGTCTGCTCTTGGGCTGAACTTGCTGGGGCGGCCTGGCCTGAACAAGTTGGCAGTTGTTTGGAATCTTCTCCACTTGTAGATGATCTTCCGGACAGTTGAATGATTGATTTCAAATTGTTTGGAGATCTTTTTAAATCCCTTCCCAGACTCGTAGGCATCTATAACCTTCTTTCTGAAGGCCTCAGAGAGCTCTTTTGATCTAGGCATGGTGACGCCGCACACATCAACAAGAAAGAGCAAACCAAACTAAATGTCTGAGGTTTAAATAAGACAGGTTCCTCCAAGATCTTCTCTGACGATGTTCTAATCATTTGCACCTGAGCTGGTGCACCTGATTCTAATTTTAGGTATTTGAAGTAGTGATAAATGTAGGGGTGTACTTACTTTTTCCACATGCGAAATTTGCATTTATGTTTATTTAAATTATACAATGGACTACAAAATGTGAATGTTTCATGATATTTGTTATATTATATTGTGGCGGACACGAAAGCCCACTGGCGTGGTGACATCATTCCGCGCACCAAGTGGGCGGCGGCCATGCCCGAGGGGTAGGCGTGGCCTCAGGATATACACCGGGCGTGCAGCCCGGAGCGCGCCAGTGCTACAGTGACCTCTTTGGAATAAAGAACTATAAACTTACCGCGTTGTCCGCTTCCTCCTTGGTAGCAAGTCATGCGCGTAGCACCGCGTGCTTCATTGGTGACCTCCGACATTCGAGTCAGCCGTCGCTGACTCCCCAAAACCGCCGCAACAATGGCTACCAACGCGGTCTCCATGAAGCTCCCCGAATTCTGGGAATCACAAGCCGAAGTTTGGTTCCTGCAGGCGGAAGCCCAGTTCCGACTTCGAGGCATCACGGTGGACGAGACCATGTACTGCCACGTGGTCTCCGCCCTCGGGCCCGGCACGGCCACCCGCGTCGTATCGGTCCTAAGGAATCCACCTGCCGACGGCAAGTACGAGGCGGTCAAGCGTCTCCTCCTCGCCACGTTCGGCCTTATGGTGGACGCATGGGCCGATCGCCTCTTGGACCTCCCCGAGATTGGGGACACGCGACCGTCGGTCCGTATGGACCATATGCTGGCGCTCATGGGCGACGAAACCCCGAACGCTCTATTCCGGGCGTTGTTTCGACGCCAGCTGCCAGCACGAGTCCGCCTCGCTTTGGCTGGTTCCGCGTTAACGGAACCCCGTGCCCTCGCTGCTGAGGCCGACAAATACTACGCGGCTTTGGACACGCAGGCGAGTCTTGGTGCGGTTGCTGCTCCCAAGGCTCCCGAGGCTCCCGAGGCTCCCGAAGCTTTCCCCGATGCACTGCACCTCGTGTCCGCCGTCACGCCCCGCCCCCCACCACCACCACCACCGCCGCCGCAAAGAAAACCGCGGCCTCCGACGCCGCAGCTGCCCGCCTGGTGTTCCTCCCACACCAAGTTCGGCCACGAGGCTCGGCAGTATCGCCCGCCGTGCTCATTCGGCAGGTCGGGAAACGGGCGAGCCGGCGCTCGGTGGCGATTAAACAGCCTGCTGTACATAACGGACACCTTGTCCGGGCGCCGTTACCTGTGCGATACGGGAGCGCAGGTGAGTGTCGTTCCTGCCGGTACGTCCGACAAGCACACCGCGGGCCGAGGTCCCGCGCTGCTTGCGGCCAATGGTACGTCTATACGCACGTATGGAAAACGCTGTCTCTCCCTGCGGTTCGGAGGTCAGGTTTTCCGTTGGTCATTCGTTTTGGCCGACGTGCCCATGGCACTGCTCGGCGCGGACTTCTTATGTGCTAATGGATTACTGGTCGATGTAAAGCGCAGAAGGCTTGTCCAGGCTGAGACGTTCAGCTCGCTCGCGTGTGCGCTGCCCGGCTCGTTGAGCAGCTCACAGAGTGGCTCATCGAGCCACTCGATGAGTGGCTCATCGAGAGTGGCTCATCGAGCGAGCGGCTCGCCGACCGGCTTGCTGAGCGGTTCCATTCCGGCCAGGTTCATCTGTACGCTTCCGGCAGCGGACAAATTTGCCCGCCTCCTCGCAGGTTTTCCGGCCCTCACGCGGCCGACCTTCTCGGCGGGGACCGTCAAGCACGGGGTGGAACACCACATCCCCACTGCCGGGCCACCCGTCTACGCCCGGGCACGCCGCCTCGAGCCGACGAAGCTCGCCGTAGCTAAAGCGGAGTTCGCTACGCTGGAGCGGCTCAGCATCGTGCGACGCTCCGAGAGCGCGTGGGCGTCCCCGCTCCACATCGTGCCCAAGCCCGGCGGGGGATGGCGACCGTGCAGGGACTACCGGTGCCTCAATGACGCCACCACCCCCGACCGCTACCCCGTCCCCCACATTCAGGACTTTTCCGCCCGCTTGGCGAATATGTCCTTCTTTTCAAAGGTGGACCTCGTGCGCGGTTACCATCAGGTCCCTGTCAGGCCAGAGGACATCCCGAAGACGGCTGTCATCACGCCATTCGGGCTTTTCGAATTTCTTTGGATGCCCTTCGGTTTGAAAAATGCGGCTCAGGCGTTCCAGCGCCTCATGGACAGCGTCTTGCGCGGCTTGGATTTTTTGTACGTCTACCTGGACGACATCCTCGTCGCCAGCGCGTCCCGCGAAGAGCACCTACACCATCTCCGCACGCTCTTCGAACGTCTGGGCCAGCACGGCCTGATCGTGAACCCCGCCAAGTGCCGGTTCGGTGTTGCTGAAATCGACTTTTTGGGGCACCACGTCACTAGGCATGGGGCCGTCCCCCTACCGGCCAAGGTGGAGGCGGTGAAGGGGTTTCCGCGCCCCCGCACGATCAAGGGGCTCCAGGAGTTCCTGGGCATGGTAAACTTTTACCATCGGTTCCTGCCCCGCATCGCCCAGCTCCTGCGCCCCTTACACGAGGCCCTTCGAGGGAAGCCGGGCAAAGGTGACGTTACCTGGACCGAGCAGATGGACGCGGCGTTCTCGGGCGCGAAGCTCACCTTGGCCAATGCCACCATGCTCGCGCACCCGGCGCTCGATGCACTGATCGCCCTCACCTCCGACGCCTCGGACTACGCGGTGGGCACGGTGTACGAGCAATGGGTGCATGGAACTTGGCAACCGCTGGCGTTCTTCAGCCGGCAGCTTCGCTCGCCCAAACGCCGTTACAGCACCTTCGACCGCGAGTTGCTTGGGCTTCACCTGGCGGTCAGGCACTTCCGCCATCTGCTCGAGGGCTGTGCGTTCACGGCCTTCGTCGACCACAAGCCGCTGGTTTTCACGATGGGCAAGGTCGCCGAGCCATGGTCGGCCCGGCAACAGCGTCACCTCGCGGCCGTGTCCGAGTACACGACGGACATCCGGCACGTCGCGGGAAAGGACAACCCAGTGGCCGATTGCCTTTCCCGGGCCATCGCCCACGCAGTCCACCTTGGCATCGACTATGCCCGGATGGCAGCGGACCAGGCCGCCGACCCCGGGGTCCAGGCCCTGCGGACCGCCGTCACGGGCCTCCGCGTCACCGAGGTGCCCTTCGACGGCGCGGGCACGGCCCTCCTTTGCGACGTCTCCCTTGGGCGGCCTCGCCCCATCGTGCCCGCAGGCTGGCAGCGCCAGGTTTTTGACGCCATCCACGGCCTGTCCTACCCGGGCACGAGGGCCTCCCAGCGGTTGCTCGCCGACAAGTTTGTCTGGCATGGCCTCCGGAAGGCCACCCGCGGCTGGACCAGGATGTGCCTCGCGTGCCAGCGCGCAAAGGTGCACCGACACACCCAGGCCCCCTTGGCCCCGTTTACGGTGCCGGAACGTCGGTTCGACCACGTTCACGTGGACCTGGTGGGACCTCTGCCCCCCTCGCGGGGTTTCACCCATGTCCTCACCATGGTGGACCGCACCACCCGGTGGCCGGAGGCCGTGCCTTTGGCGGCGACGACAGCGGCAGACGTCGCGCAGGCGTTCATCGCCACCTGGGTCGCCCGGTTCGGCACCCCCTTGGACATCTCGTCCGACCGCGGCCCCCAGTTCACCTCGGAGCTCTGGGCCATGGTCGCGCGGGGGTCGGGGTCCAGCTGCACCGAACCACAGCCTACCACCCCCAGGCCAACGGCCTGTGCGAGCGATTCCACCACTCGTTGAAGGCCGCGCTCCGGGCCACCCTCCGCGACGGCGGCTGGGTCGACAGGCTCCCCTGGGTCCTGCTGGGCCTCCGGACGGCGCCCAAGGAGGACCTGCGCGCATCCGCGGTGGAGTTGGTCTTTGGACAACCGCTGCGGGTGCCGGGCGAGTTCCTCCCCGACCCCACGGCACCTTGGTCCGCGGCGCAGGAGCGTTCTGCGCTGCAGGAGACCGCCCGGAGGTTCGCCCCGGTGCCGACGGCGCACCACGGGCACCCTCCTACACACGTCGCCCCGGAGCTTGGCACCACAGAGTACGTGTACGTGTTCGTCCGGCATGACGCCCACCGGACACCACTGCGGCCCCCGTACGACTGGCCTTTCCACGTGCTGGAGACCGGGGTGAAACATTTCACCCTGGACATCGGCGGCACTCCTGACCGGGTCTCCATAGACCGCCTCAAGCCGGCCCACCTCGATGTGGACCACCCACCGCCGGTGGCTCGGCCCCCGCGTCGGGGCCGCTCCCCTGCGGGCGGACCCCCGGCACCGCCCAGCCCCGCAGGCACGCCGCCCCCTGGTCCGGCACCCATCCCGGGTACAGCCGGGGGCATCCCACCTGGCATCCCTGCACCCCGGACGCCACCGGTCGCCAGAGGGCGCTTCGGCCGGGTCATCCGTTTGCCCCGCAAACTGGCCCTCCAGGTGCATGGGAATTCTGGGGGGGGGGCGCGTGTGGCGGACACGAAAGCCCACTGGCGTGGTGACATCATTCCGCGCACCAAGTGGGCGGTAGCCACGCCTGAGGGGTAGGCGTGGCCTCAGGATATACACCGGGCGCGCAGCCCGGAGCGTGCCAGTGCTACAGTGACCTCTTTGGAATAAAGAACTATAAACTTACCGCGTTGTCCGCTTCCTCCTTGGTAGCAAGTCACGCGCGTAACACCGCGTGCTTCAATATCACCTTTATCTATCAATATTGTTGAAATGAAGATCAAATAGCTGAATGTTGAAATATGTTGAAAAAGTCAAAACTTTACATGGGGTGTACTTACTTTTTCACGTGACTGTATATGTATATACCAGCGTGACTCGGCGCATTCTGCGCGCCTCACCACACGTCGTTTCAGAGGGGTAGGTATCTTTGACCATTTCGGTGTCTTTTGGGTCTTTGGTGTCTTCAGAGGCTTTTGGGTCTTAAGGGTCTTTAAGAGTCTTTGGGGGTAATTTGGCTCTTTGGAGTATTCAAGACCCAAAAGACACACACACACACACACACACATATATATATATATATATATATATATATATATATATATATATATATATATATACATATATATATATATATATATATATATATATATATATATATATATATATATATATATATACATATATATATATATATATATATATATACATATATATATACATATATATATATATAGATATGCAGTATATATATATATATATATATATATATATATATATATATATATATATAATATATATATATATATATATATATATATGCAGTATATATATATATATATATATATATATATATATATATATATATATATATATATATATATATACTATATATATATATATATATATATATATATATACTGTATATATATATATATATATATATATATATATATATATATATATATATATATATATATATATATAATTATATATATATATATATATATATATATATATAGTCATTTGGTCACCAACACTTCTACCTCTTGGTGTGTGTGTGGCACTATTAATTGTGCTGTTACGTTGACTGTACCGTTATGGAGCAGAGGAGTCATCAGGTTTTTGCCTCGTGAAGGTGTCAAACCGTGTGACGTCGTCAGCCGTCAGGTGAGTGGTTGATCGCACACACTCATTCATTCTTTTTTAAACCGTTCACACCATTTGCACAAACTTTTCCATGACATGGTGATTTTTCCCAATTATATTTCGAGCTTAACCCAACCTGTTGAGATCCTGTTTCCGTTTCTCCTGCAGCTCCTGTCCTGTTGCCGTGGTCCATCCATGTTTGTGTTATTGTCCCTTACTTTCACCCTGCTCTACCACTTTCTGTCTGTTGACACTTTGTCCTCTCGAGTTCTGTCCTTCCTCGAGTCTTAAGTTTTAACGCTTTAAAAAAAAGGAATTGCGAACTGGACCATGGAAACTCCCTAAGCACCCAGTTCATGAAGGTCGTTGTTTTTCATCCCTCCTCCAGCTCCCTCCGACCCTCCGCACACAGTTAAAACTGCCAAACAAAATAAACCGACCACGGGCGGATCGACAATAAGGAATATCGGGTGTGACAAATACACCAAAGCAATGGGAAGTGTCTCGACTCTCAACACAAAGCGTTTCGCCATTCCGTGGGATATGTTGAAAACGCATATGGCTCGTACCGAGTCTGCTGACCCCGCAGGAAACAGGTCTCCGCATGAGCAGTGAGGGAGCATCCATCGCCAGGCAGAAAACGCAATCCTTTTAAAAGAGTGCGCTGGGTCTCCGCTTCAGCCATTAACGAAAAATCTGGGAGCTGTTCCAGATGATCTCTGTTTAAATCGTGTTGGTCACTTCGTGTTGTGTTTGTGTCGCCCAACTATTTGTTTGGAGGAATTGGTGAGAAAACCCCTTAGCTCATCGGTAGATTGCTCTTTTCTTTGCCTCTTGTGCCGAATCCTTGCATATTTTAAGTCTGGGGAAAGTGACGATGTTCACCGCCCCAGCAGGAAATCGCCTGCCCTACGATTAAAGTCGCTCTGTGGTCCGCCACATCTCCGGTCGTCCTGACGGCCCCGCGGGAGACCCCGCGAAACCAGAGCCGCATATCGATTGGCCGAGAAGTGCCGGGGCGGAGCTTAATGGAAATGTGAGCGCGTGCGATTGGTGGATGTCGGTGGGGCGTGACAGTGCGATCAGCTGTTCCGCTCGGTAGAGCGACGCGGGCTGAGATTCCGCGAGCGAGCTTTGCCAGGGAAGCCGTGCGTGGTACAAAACGTTGGCCGCTCGACGAGAATGGCAGGAAGGGAGGGGACTCAGGATGCGGGCTGAGGCGGCTCTCGGTGCCCGGCAGGAAGGAAGCACAGGACTCGGTGTGAGGAACGCGAAGGCAATCTTAAATGGTGAGAGGTGACTCCAGCAAGCACAGAAGGCGCGATTCCGTCCGAGCAGCTTCATGTGAAGAAGAACTCGAGGAGGAGCCTGGTCAGAGCGAATCGACTTGTCGGCTGCGATTTTTCACTCTCGACGTGAGTGCGTCCGTATTTGGCGGGAATGCGCACACTGATTTATTGAGGTGTTTTATTTATTTTCCTCACGGAGGTTTTTAAAAATTGATCCCTTGAGAGCGCGTTTGGTCCACTCGACCCCTCTGACGCCCTTCTGGTGCTTGTTTACATCGTCTCGGCTTGAATTGTGTTCAAATCGCAAGTTAAGAGGAACGTTTTTAAGTAGAAAAAGCTGGAAAAGATGAGGCCGAGTCTGTCAGCGATCACATTTGAACGCAGTTTTTACTACAAAAGATGATTTTTGTACATTAACACATTAATCCTATTATATCCGATGTTAATTAAAACCCAATGTTTTTTGAGGGTCTGAAGACATTTCTTTTTGTGAATTTTTTGTTGTTGTTGAGAGGATCTGAGCGCGCGATCGCGGCACGTGCGGCCTCTCCAAGTCCATCTGTTGCTCATGTCCCGCCCGATGTGCTGATACCTCGACGAGCGCGAGGCCCCGGTCCGCTGGGGGCATTTCTGATCGGTTTAATTACCCGGCGGCATATGTTACCCACTTACCAAGAAGGTCACGACGTTGGACTCTGGCTCACCGTGACTCCGACCCGTACGTGACGTCATACTCTAATGACGTGTTTCATAATTTTTTTTTTTTTTTTAACGGTCGTTGCGGTTCTGACTTGAAAAGTGGGATGAGTATTTTTTCCACAGGTTGATGAGGTGCCATCCTCTTCCCCTTCCCCCTACCTCCCTCCCCACAGGTCTTGGAAACTCTGGGGGTGCGTGTATGTGCATACCTATTCATATTGCTCTACCCAACAGCATGGTGTAGAGCAGGGGTTATTAACCTTCTCCCCTGTCAAGACCCCCAACGGATTGCCCACGATGTCCCCATACCCCCTTCGCCAGACTGTTGACTGACCATGGCGCACCGAAGGTGCGCATAGCTAGGGGGGGACTGGGGGCATGTCCCCCTAGAATTTTTTTTGATTCCTACATGCTCTGTGGTGCATTCTGAGGGGTGTTTTTACTTTAATTGCCTATTTTTTTGGATGAAAATTGGTAACTTATTACTTGTTAGTTAGAAAATTGGTAAAGCTGATAAATTCATTGAATTTATTACAATTTATTATTATAATTGATTACGAGTCCCAGATTCCCAGATTTTGGTCCCCATACCCCCAAAGGGGTATGGATACCCCAGGTTAAGAACCCCATGTGTAGAGGGTAGTGCACCATTGAGCCATCTTTCCTCAAATCCAAACTCTTTATAAAATTGAGGTTTTATTGAGGAAGGTACACGTCCTACAAGGTGGCACAGAGTGTGAGTACAACTCGCAAGACAGAATCTGAGCTGTCTACTCCGAGTTTGATTCCCGCTCTGACTACAAACCATCGGATTGGTGCTTCGGAGGTAGAGTCGACCTCTAATGGACACGTTAAACTGGGTGGCCCCTCTGCTTGCGATAGTTGCTGGTCGTTAAAGAGCCCTCGGCGCCCTTTGGGAAGGGCAGGTAAATTATCGCCGGCACCCTGAACAATTTCAAAATTCCTGCACAAATTGCCGCCAGTCGAACATAGAAGTCGGTCCATATTATCAGACAGCGAGATGTAGATGGAGTCATCACTGTTCGGTGGACGGTACAACACACATAGGAACAAAAGGTGGGAGCGAAGGGGAAGCCGTAGCCAGAGGTATTCCTGGGGGTGAGGTGGAGAGAGGGCAGTGCAGGGCGAGTGAGGAAGAGTTTTTTTTATAAAGATAGCAAACCCCACCTCCAGGACGAGGCTCACGTCTATCATACCGTTGGAGGGAGTCTGAGCCAACCGTTTCCCGAAAGACTTGGCTCAAAAACTTTCCGCAGCCGACCACAAGAAGGTACGAATAATTGTAACCATTAATTCAATAGTCGATGTCCCCATTTTCACTCCACAGACTTTGTGCGTACACCTGTGCGTTTTCCTCCAATCACAGAACTCCTGGAAGTTACATCTCACCATCGATTCTGGCACCTGATCGTATATAATAGGATCGATGTGGCCAATAAGCATGGTCGATGTAATCAAAACGTGCTTTGTATGTACCTCGTGAGAATGATCCATCTCCGCATCGTTTCGCTCCATATTGAAAAATCTGTGTGCAGATGTAAAAACAACCCCGGGTGCAGCGCACAGCAAACTAAATGGTTAACGATCCCCAAGCAAGCAATTTAAACCCTGATTTATGACCTTCCTGGGTGTGCTTTGCATTATTTTGTTGCAACTCAATTCCTTCCAGCGGAGTCAAGGTTACCTCCTCAAGCGAAGCTCTCTGCCTTGTTATTCACGACGGTGGAGGATCGTGCATCCAGTTTTCCATGGCATTAAAAATGCCAAGCTATCTCCAGATATACATCTCCACTCATGGAAATGGTAAAATGCTTCCGGTGCCCCCTCCAACCACCTTTACAACTCACAAACCAAAAATGCAAATTCGGACATTTGTAACCATATTGCACTGCTATCCCAGCACCACCATGTATAAATCCAGGCCTTGCCTGCTCGTACATCAAGGACAGTGTTTAATATCTTCCCCAAAAGGAAAAGAGCATTTGCCGGAAGATAAACGCAAGAGAAAATTGTAAGAGGTGTGCATGTTCGTGCGCAATAATTGTCTGTGCTGGGGTTGTGCTGCGCCATCGCCCTTCACTCTTCGACCTCCATTTCCACCCGGTGATCGAGCGCCGGCGCGAAAGCTGCCAACTCTTTGGAGTAAACAGTGGCAGACAAGTAGGTGAAGCATACCGAGTACAAAGCTGCTGGTAGCTGGTGCACAAGGGGAGGATTAGGACGGCCGGCGGCCATCGTATGAGCACATCAGAGGAGAAGCCAACGGGGCAGTGACTGACTTTCGATACCGCAGGGAGATGTCATGAAAGAAGTAGAGGACATGATTGCCTTTGCCTCGAGAGTGTTTGGAGCCCTAGAGAGACCCGTGTTCTGTGACATCAATACTTATATGAGGATGATGAGGCCAGTTCACCATGCCATGCCATAGTGCTTCATGTACTGCACACTTATGGAGCAAAAACATGGGCCAAAAATAGAGATGCCTCCATGAAGATTGAGGTGTTTCACGATTGGTTCCTCTGAAGCATGTGGGCCTCACTAAGGCTCAACAGTGGACAGAGTTGATCAATAGTGTCGTGTACAAATGGGGAGTCTGTTTAGGACAGGAGTGTCACTCGAAGATCCTACTGGCAGCCTGGAGACTCTGTTGTTAGGTCATCTTGCTCTGTTCAACAATGATCACATCCACAAGAAACTCTTCTTTTAGATGGTTGCTACAGCGTCACTCACTTTACCAAAAATGATTGGGGACAACAAGTGCCAATGCACTCTCTGAACACATGACATGTGACATCATCTTCCTGCAGTAAATTTTCCATACTGCAAACTTCCTGTTTTTTACTGGTAAGAGGGATTCTTGTGTACCTTATTTAAACTGTGCTGCTGATGCAGTGCCCACCTGTTCCCAGTAAGCTGGTACTCATTTGGCCGACCGCGGAAGGATGCCAGGCTGAGTCAACCTACCTGGTGTTATTTTACGACACAACAGGGGCCCGGACTCAAGATCCAAGATCTTAAGCCAGCCACCTTAACAGTCAAGCCAAAAACAGGCTTCACATCTGAATAACAGAAGGTCAAAATAACAAATGGTGTCAGGTGTTGGCGGACTGTTGTTGCATAAAGTTGTGTCCAGATGTTAATTCGTTTCAGCATAGACACAGAGCAGAAATGTGGAATGCAAGCATGATTTGAGAGAGATGGAGTCACCAAGGTGGCAGTGTAATCGACAAAAATAGGTATCTCCGCAAGCACCTGCAAAAAATACAGTCCGATCTCAGGCCTCGGAGTCAGTGGCGATGGTGATGCAGTATGAGGACACAACGCCATCTGAAGGTTGCGCTTGGAGCACTGCCTATGTTACTGCAGGCTGCACCCCAACCAGCTCTACCACTACAGTGGCTTCGGAGCAGCAGAAAAACAACTCGGATCACAGAATGTGCTATCCTAGACAGGTGAGCCAAACCCATGCTTGTTTTCTCATGCACTCACCTCCTCATATAGGCTCTTCTTCACCAACAAACATATTCTCAGATTTTACCCTTGCTCTCTCTAAACCTCCCTCCACCTCACACTTCCTCTCTCAACCTCCCTCGCTGTCCTTCTCTCAACCTCCCTTGCTGTCCCTCTTTCATCCTCCCTCGCTCTTCCTCTTTCACCCCCCTCGCTCTCCCTCTCTCAACCTCCCTCGCTCTCCCTCTTTCAACCTCACCTGCTCTTCCTCTTTCAACTTCCCTCGCTCTCCCGCTTTCAATCTCCCTGGCTCCTCCTCTATAACCTCCCTCACTCTCCCTATTTCAATCTCCCTTGCTCCCCCTCTACAACCTCCTTCGCTCTCCCTCTTTCAACCTCCTTTGCTCTCCCTCTCTCAACCTCTCTTGCTCTCCCTCTTTCAACCTCCCTCGTTCTTTCTCTTTCAACCTCCCTCGCTCTTTCTCTTTCAACCTCCCCCACTCTCCCTCTTTCAACCTTCCTCACTCTCTCTCTTTCAGCCTCCCTCACTCTCCCTCTCTCAACCTCCCTTGCTCTTCCTCTCTCAACCTCCCTTGCTCTTCCTCTCTCAACCTCCCTTGCTCTTCCTCTCTCAACCTACCTTGCTCTCCCTCTCTCAACCTCCCTTCCTCTCCCTCTCTCAACCTCCCTCCTCTCCCTCTTTCAACCTCCTTCACTCTCCCTCTCTCAACCTCTCTTGCCCTCCCTCTTTCAACCTTCCTCGCTCTCCCTCTTTCATCCTTCCTCGCTCTCCCTCTTTCATCCTCCCTTGCTCTTCCTCTTTCACTCCCCTCGCTCTCCCTCTCTCAACCTCCCTCGCTCTCCCTCTTTCAACCTCACCCGCTCTTCCTCTTTCAACCTCCCTCTCTCTCTCTCCCGCTTTCAATCTCCCTTTCTTCCCCTCTATAACCTCCCTTGCTCTCCCTCTTTCAATCTCCCTTGCTCCCCCTCTACAACCTCCATCGCTCTCCCTCTTTCAACCTCCTTTGCTCTCCCTCTCTCAACCTCTGTTGCTCTCCCTCTTTCAGCCTCCCCCACTCTCCCTCTTTCAACCTCCCTCGCTCTCCCTCTCTCTACCTTTCTCGCTCCTCCTCTCTCAATCTCCGTCATTCTCCCTCTTTCAACATCCGTCATTCTCCCTCTTTCAACCTCCGTCACTCATTCACTCATCCTCCATCACTCTCATTCACTCATCCTCCGTCACTCTCATTCACTCATTCTCTGTCGCTCGACCTCCGTTGCTCTTCCTTTCTCAACCTCCTTCGCTCTCCCTCTTTAAACCTCCCTCGCTCTCCCTCTCTCAACTCTTACTCTCTACCTGTGTCTGTCTCCCTCATTGTCCCTAACCTCATCATCTCTGTGATCTCTGACACAGATGAAACTCCAACTTCTTGTCTCAAACTCACTCTCTTTGCTAAAAGCCTCCAACCCACCTCTGCATTCTGCCTACCACCTTGTTATGCCCAGCTGCCACAAGCTTACAGAAACATTCTGCATGTCAAGACAATCGAAGGAATTGTCCTTTAGGTCATAATTGACTCAGATGACGGACTAAATTTGGTGATCCTTCGAAAATTATGGGGAGGCCTTCCAAAGCTATCTCACTTTTACAGCATAGTGAAAAATATGAATACCAGGGAAACTAATCAGAGCTGGGTGGGATAGGTCTCATTTTGGATTAGATTCCTCTTTGCACTGGTTCATCTTCCACATCCTTGTCTGCTGGGTCCTTGTCAATAAACTATGCGTATATTTATTCTTAACAATTTGCAGTACATCTAAATGACCAACTGGAGTAACAACAATTTTTTTATTTTAAATAACCCATTCTTTTTAATAAGATGTGCTTGTTGTCCAGATAAGGTCATGCTAAAAAAATTTCAAACAGAGCAGAATAAACCTGGCAAAGCGATTATCTCCAAAAATAATACGTAATTTGCAAAATCACACAAACCTTTCATTCGTCAAAATGTAATTTATTTTGTGGATGTATTTGTTTCTTATCAATATAAATTTTTTTTATTTGAGTTGTACAAATTTTCTTTTAAGTAATCTTTTCTCTTCTTGTTTTTCACAGGTCACAAAACTGGAGCAGTTCCTGATTCCCAGTGATTCAATTTATAGATCCACCAGATTATCCCATGCGGGGTTTTCTGTGAAGTGCACACGGAGTGCATCAACCCCTCTATATCTTCCCACACAGAGATAACAGTGACAACAACCCCTCGATATTTTCTGCAGTTACGCTTTCCAATAAAGAGGGTGCCTCTTAGCCATTAGGAAGCCCATTATGTCTCCTGTCTTTATTATAGTAAGATTGTGTTTCATTGCCATGTAACCTCTCAATTTGGCCTGCACATTGGATTGCCAGAAAATACGTTAACTGCTTCTCTGATATGCCTCCAGTTCTTCCTTCCCTCACAATGTGGAAACATTTGACGACTCAAGTTTGGCCACCACAACAGGGTCCAATGTTCTCACCTTAATTATATAAATTTTCCGAAGTTGGCAATCTTGTGCGTTAACTAGTGTGCTCCCCATAAACAGGCCTTCTACTGGTCAATGGTCCAATGACCTGCAGCGTAGTTTTTCATCACTAGCACCTCAAATTGGGAGGTGGGTGGTTACGATGACATTTGATGTATTACCAAAAGCCATTGACATGACAACATGCCATACCAGCTCATAGCCCCAGCAATGAGAGTTTCTGAAACACCCTCCCCCTCTTTCCAATTGGTGTCCATTTCCCAGTCCACCCGGCAATCGTTAGTGACCAAAAAAACAAATCGGTAATCCAACCCAATAAGACTCAACTCCGAACGTCTCATTTTGAATCCCTTGCATGTCTAATCCTAAAAAGCCATGACCCACGATCGGTGCTGTTCCTCCACTACCAATAGTTGAACTGATTCTAGAAATGCGATTTCCACCCCCACCCCTCCTCCCTTCTACTTTAAGAACCACTTTTCTGTCAGTAACAACACTCATCTTCTTCATGTTCATTGCAACATGGATATTATACACTTTACCAATTTTTTTTTTACCATAGGCAGAGGCATCCTGCTATATTCCCCAGCCAAGCACAATCCAAATCGATTTCACCCCAAATCCACTTTTTTGAGGTGCCGACTTCTTTCCTGGAAGTCCTTGGTGTCCTTGCGTTTTATACCTATCCTGCCTCCCCCCAGGCCCTCTCCCTCCCTCACATCTCCCGATGTCCCTGCTCTCAAATGTTGTGTTTGTGTGCTTCCTCCCCTTCTCTCCCCATCTTGTCGACCGCTCCCCTTTTTATATACTTTGTTTGCTTGTTTGTTTGATTTGTTTGTGTGATAAATGTTAGCTCTTTCACGAGCCTCGACTCTGTATACAAAAAAAAAAAATCTCTAGTGTTTGGCCATGTTTAAATTTATCAAAGGCTTAAACACAATTAACAGTTGGCTACTACAGATTTTTTCATGAAATGGTCTCACTTGATCATTTCCCACGTTATTTCTAGCAGTTTCAAGCCAAACAGCAGTCACGGGTTTTTTCTTTCGGCAGGGTCTACCTCGTACCTTAAATTCCCCACTGCTTCTTGCAGTTGAATTAACTCCACTCTGTGTTTGCGTTGGCTCATTCTGCAATCAATAATGCGTGCTTTAGAATCTACTGCGGTTGTACCTCCTCATCACTGATTTTGTTTCACCAACTGTAAAATTGTTCAAGTTGGGCATTATTCGCATCAAATTTCGTCAAGACAAAGCGCCTCAATAAATCCTATCTGTTGGCCAATTGCCTTCTTCGTCTGTTACAGGTTGCTTCGTTTGTGCCTTCTGCGTTTCCAACTTGTCACATTTGTTTTACCGCCTCTTATCGAAAAGCCTGGTGTTGGCTTAGCGGTTAGGGTGCTGGCTTGGGATACCTAGGATCCTGGATTCGAATCCCGGTCGATCGCTAAATTAACACCAGGGCGGTTGACTCAGCCTGTCTTCCTTCCGAGGTCGGCAAATTGAGTACCAGCTTGCTGGGATGAATGATCCCGGTGTGTACCCCGGCTTAGAGTAGGTACACCGTATCCCTGCGCATCGTAAGAGGCGACCAAGGGTTGGCGTCAGGAAGGGCATCCGGCCATAAAAACATTGCCTCAAACAGGGATCCATGATTGTCATGGGGCCCGCAAGGCTAACCCCTGCTCTAGCGGGGAAAATGGCCTTAAAACTATCATTCATTCATTCATTCATTCATATCGAATATCGCCCCCTCTGCTCTCTCAGTCCTCTGGCTCTACTCCAAATTACATGCATTCTTCCAATAACTCTCTCTTGATCAAACTTCCAAAATCCAGGCTTGACTGCACACCTCAACTCTTTTATTCCTCGCTTCTCCTGTCTATGGAACCACCTTTCAGAGGCTCTTCTGTTTCACTCTTCCCTCGAGGGATTCAAGCATGCAGTTCACCACCATGTCTTAGCATCTCCAATATTTTGTCCCATGAACTTTATTACTCCCATTAACCTTCCCTAACTCAACCATCTTGCAAGTTTGTGTTTGCTCCTCTCCCTTTACTCTTTTCTTGTTTTTTCATTGCCTTGATGTTTGTACCACTGTCAAAAAATGTTTGATTCCATCGCTGCTTGACAAACACATTATTAGCCATGCTTAACTCTATCTCAAACACATTTGTGTTCGAGCACACTGCCTCTAACTGCACTACCATTTCTACCTCAGCCACAGATGATACATCCCTTTGCATTTCATTATCCACAGATTGTGCTCTCTCAGTACACCAAGTAGAACATTTACTTTGTTCGTCCTGGAAGCACCTGGAAGCATTTAACTATAAATTGCAAAGAACCTGTTCTTAATTCCATCAAAAATATGGATGGGTTGATTTGTGATACTATACACTTTCACCCAGATAATTTGTGTGCTCCACCAAAGATAGGAGTGTGCTTGGGAAGGGTTATTGAGGGTATAAATGATCATGAGTATGGATGTGCGGTGACCTGAATAGACGGAGAACAACCATCTTGAAGGTCATGTGACTAACAGCAATGGCAACAGCTGCATCGAATTAAGGCATTGTTAGATAACAGTTAACTCGATGTTTGATGTGGGTTAAAGTGTGTGTGCTTGATGCAAGGGCTCCTGGTTCGAATCCCATCCTTTGACCAGACTCGGCGATGCAATGTTCACTGCGTTCACTCTGAATTTGAGAGATTGCTGGTTCAAATCCTGGGCGCGTCATACCAAACACTTTTAAAAGGGTACATGCTGCTTCCTTGCTTGAGACTTAGCATTTTAAAATAACAGAGTATGGACAAGCAATCATTGTGCAGGCTTGATGTGCCTAATGGCCTCCTCCACAATTGAGGTTCCTTATTATTCTCATAAAGTGCCAGGCTCTTATCAGACATTTTTGGCATGGTTGAACGTCTAACCCAGATATCTAGTTTTAGCATTTACATTTGGTATACAGGTGGAAGGATAAAAGGTTTAGAAGAAATGGGATGGGGTTTCAAAGATGGTGATGTGCTTGGTGAAAACATGTTATTGGTCATCCATCACAGGAATGCTGCTCATATATATATATATGCTGTATTTATATTCTATTATAATACTAGTTGGGATATCCGTTATATGAACGGAAAGAATTAGTAAGTATTGATACCATCTTTTGTTGCAAAACTACATCATTCCACGATATTCACAACTCGTGAAAACCTGTGGCTTTATGATGTTGAGTTTAATTGAGAATTGTGCTTTGTAAAATTGTTGAATCACAAAAAGGTAGGTGTCTCAATGGGGAACTTTGGTCAAAGCATAGTAGGTCATAAGCAGTATTCATCACGTTTAATACATTTTGAGTGTTATAATATTTTTACCCTCGCCAGAGGAGAGGGTATTGCATTTGAGTCCGTTTGTTACTTGGCAAAAAAACAACAACAATTTTTTGCAAGTATGTTGATCACTCCGGTTTGTGTGTGTGTTTGTCTGTCCGCTCACTTATACTTGCCTACAGGTCACAATTTGAAACCGATCTTCACGAAACACCACCAAATGGTAGAGTTCGTCCTCCGACAAAATCATATATTTGAGGTCAAAAAGTCAAAAGGTCAACATAGGCCAAAGGTCAACCACTTTTTTCAAACTTCTAAAAGCCTCAATTTTCATCCGATTCACTTGAAATTTTAATGGGATATACACATCAGTTAACTGAATTCAACCAACTATTTTTGAGATCAGCGTAGGCCAAAAGGTCAACTTAGGCCCAAGGTCAACTGCTTTTTTCAAATTTCTAAACGCCTCAATTTTCATCCGATTGACTTGAAATTTGAATAGGATTTACATATCGGCTAACTGAATTCAACCACCAACTATTTTTGAGATTATCTTAGGCCAAAAGTTCAACGTAGGCCAAAGGTCAACCACTTTTTTCAAATTTCTAAAATCCTCAATTTTCATCCGATTGACTTGAAATTTGAAGAGGATTTACATATCGGCTAACTGAATTCAACCACCAACTATTTTTGAGATTATCTTAGGCCAAAAGTTCAACGTAGGCCAAAGGTCAACCACTTTTTTCAAATTTCTAAAATCCTCAATTTTCATCCGATTCACTTGAAATTTTAATGGGATATACACATCAGTTAACTGAATTCAACCAACTATTTTTGAGATCAGCGTAGGCCAAAAGGTCAACTTAGGCCCAAGGTAAACTGCTTTTTTCAAATTTCTAAACGCCTCAATTTTCATCCGATTGACTTGAAATTTGAATAGGATTTTCATATCAGCCAACTGAATTCAACCACCAACTATTTTTGAGCTTAAAAGTATGCTCTACTGGGTGCCATTCCACTTTGTTCTGTTTTGCCAAGTGTCGCTCTATGAGTGATTTTTCATTTGTCTGTCTGTTTGTTTGTCTGTCTGTTTGTCCGCACAGAATAAATATGATTTTCTCTGCAACCGTTGGTCCGATTGACAGGAAATTTTCACCATAGGCGCAACTCCACCTGTAGAATTTTTAAAATTTAATTATGACGTCATAGGTTACGTGGTTCGGCCGCTATCTTGGAAAAATCGAAAAACTTTGCACCTCTATATCTCGGAAAGTGTTGAATAGAAAAAATTGAGACATGGCTCATTGCAAAGAACTCTCCAAGTGGAATGAGATATGTTCATGATGATGTCATAGACGTGCCTCCATTATGACGTCATAATTCGACAAGTACAAAACTTCATCCGATCAAGATGAAATTTCTTGAGCATAATCTAGGAATAAATTAGTTTAGAAAAAAAAGAATGATGACGTCATCGGTCACGTGGTTTGGCCGCCATATTTGTTTTAACACAAAAGCCTTAAAAACCGCTGAAAATACATCCTGGCGAGGGTTTGCAATCTCTGATTGCTCTTTTTCTTGTTGTATATGTAATTAACAGCTTTCCGTCCAAGTTCGACATGAGTGTTCTCTTCACCCTCCACCAAAAAGCGGGTCTTAAAAATAAACAGTTCCGTCACCAAATATTTTTTGGACTAAAAATCTCCAATTGTTTGCACCAATAAAAATCACTGATTGTTCACACCATCAGTTCACACCACCAATGATCACACGAGGTCACCAACGTTGAGGCTGCCGAGCTTCCATGCAACAGACGTGGAGGGTTAGAGGTGGGGGGAGAAACTTGTAAAGGGAAAATTGTCACCTCCAGAAAAAAAAACCTAGGCAGTGCATAAGCATAAACATTGCTCGAGGGTTGAAGGCCAAAATGCTGAGGCCTATACAACCCAGGGTCTTTTCAAGGGCCGTGAAATCCATCATATATATGGACAAATATGGGCTCATGCATGCTTTACAATGAAGGGAAAACATAGAGAAGGCATAGCAATTGCGAATACTGTACGACACTTACCATAGCAAATGGCTTTGGCTTACCACAGCACAAAAATGGTGAACGTATTATTGAGTTGGGTTATAATTGTGGGTGGAGTCAGGCCAGCTGTCCAGCCAATGGGTGGAAGACACAGCTCGGCTAATTAGATATGCTAGTCTTCGCCCGTGTTGTGTCACATGATAGCTGTTAGCCAATCAGATTGTATATAAATAAAAAGAGGGGAAAGAGGCCTTTAAATGCTGAGGTGGTGGAGGAAAATACCTTCAGAACAATCCCCAGGTCGGACGTGGTCTGTCTGCCAAATGTGGTGGTTGTGGGCCCAGAGTTCTTTGCAAAAAATGAGAACATACCGACGACAAACGACACATTTTATTTATTACACATTATTATCATCGAATCATACGCATCATTATTTGTATGATTACTTAGGGCTTACAAGCGAGCCAAATCCTTGAGTAAAGCTGGTTGATGATTATAGACTGAGAGGTGCCAAAGATGCATTGGTAGCCAAAAGCACATTTCTTTTCTTTCTCATATTGTCATAAAATAACCTGTCCCTTGGTCTCTTCTCGATATGTTCGTGTTTTTATGGGGATTAGGAGAGAGGTCATTGTGATATTGAGAATAATGAAAGTAACTTGGTTTATATTTACCGTATCACTAATAATACAGTGGTTTAATTACATTGGCTTTGAAACTTGCACCTGTAATTATTAAATGTCAAAAGTAACATCCATTTTTCTAGCTCCAAATTAAATATCTTTGTTTATTTTGCACTTTATTATTGCATTCTTTATTGCATTTATTTTATGCTCTAAAGTATGAGCTGGCGAGATGCTCACACTTTATTAGCCTCACCAGAGGAGAGGGTATTGCATTTGGGTCCGTTTGTTTGTCCTCACAGAATGTGAGTATGTGTATTAATTGCGTTCGACCCTTTGGAATCCTAAGCCCCTTGAAGACATCTAAGACTATTTACAACCCTAAAACCCATTAAAATCACGAGGACCCTAAGACCCCTGGATCTCTTGAGACCCCTAATACCCCTGGATCTCTTGAGACCCCTAAGACCCCTGGATCTCTTGAGACCCCTAAACCCCTTTAGAGCCTTTAGAACCCTAAGACCCCAAATACTCTTTAATAATAATAATAATTCATTTATTTTGTGGACCTTTATAACCTTAAGAGCATTTAAGACCCTTTCGAAACCTAAGACCCTTTAGAACCTGAAACCCTTGAAGACCACTAAGACCCTCTGGACCCCTAAAACCCCTCGTACCACTATGACCCTCTAGACACTTTAAGACACTCTAGACTCCTCACATCCTTTATAACCCTAACAGCCTTTACGACCCTGAAGTCCCCGAAGACCATTGAGACCCCTAACGCCCTTTAAGAACTTGAAAACGTTAGACCCCATACTCTTCAGACCTTTTAAGGCCATTTATACCCTTAAGATCCTTTAGACCACTAAGACCCTCTAAAACTCCCAAGACCCCTGAAGACCTTCAGACCAATAAGACCGTGTGTGAGATGTGTGATGATGGGGGTGTGAGATGTAAAAAAAACAAAAACACGTGGACACTGCCAGGACTTCCAGGAAAGAAGTCGGTATTTCAAAAAAGTGGATCTGGGGTGAATTAACGGGGGTAGAAAAGATCAAGGTTTTGGATGGGGGAAGATGAGAGATGGTGGTGAACAGCTGTTTTAAAGACCTGGAGGGAGGAGTGGGATTGAAGAGAGTGGGGAAGTTTGTTCCAGAGGCGGGAGAAAAGAGGAATGAAAGAGTGAAGCTGAATAGAGTCTTGATTTTGGCAGTTTCACCAGAAGAGGGTTGCTGGCAGATCTTGTGCGATCTGTAAGAATATTTGGGGGACAGACAGAGCTGGTGGAGCAAGGCCGGAGAGGAGTCGGTAGAAGACAGAAAGACCACCAACCTGCCTACAGTGAGTGAGTGAAAGGCCCTCGGAGTTAGCTTCATCACAGGAGATTCCAGAATTTCTCAGATTTAGTGGCAAATTTTCGGAAACATGTCAATGCCTTCCTTCCAAAGTGATTTCCACAGCTCGATAGGGATTTCGTCACTCTCAGCTGACTTGCTGTTGGCGATATCTAGCAGAGCTTTCTTAACTTCGCTTTTCAGGATACCAACTTCTGGGGTAAAGTCTTCCTGGACTGTAAAGACGGACATGTCATCCTTTTTCTTACAAAGTATGTCTATGCTCTTTCCATCTATTTTCACTTCTTCCTCCTCAGTTAAGCTTTCGCCATTTGCGTCCCTTGGGGATATGGTGTAAATCTTGCCCCGATCAGCGGTGCTGGTTCATGGTACATAAGTAAAAATGAACTTTTACTTTGGATCTAAAATAAAATGAAATTCTTACGCAATGACTGTGATTCCAGAACGTTTAAAATTATGCAATTCAAACCCAACGTCTATCTTCATAAGATAATACAGAATACTATATCTTCCTTCAAGCCTAAACCCCAAGCAGATAAAATGGAAACTATTTCCGGGATTGAGGCGCACTTTGTGGATCATGCAAGATCGAAGCAAAACAAACGGTTCAATTTCGATAAGGAACATGACAATCACAGCAAAAGAGTGAGCTAACCTTTTGGAATTGTTTACATGATTTTTATTTGTAAACATTTACAATGAAATTGTAATTATATGCATTTGTGCTATTAAACTTTTTAAAATTTCCCTTATGAATCATGAACTACCAGGAACCTATACCCCCTTTTCCCATTGAAACATTCCCTTGAAGTTTACAGATTCGACATTCACGACATTTTCCAGGAGCATATCCCTCACGAACGACGGGGTCTTACTGTACTGCCTTTGCCACTTTGCGAGCGCAAATGACCACCACTCCTTTTGACCTTGTGTTCTCATTGCCAGAGTAATAATACACTTTGTGGCCTTCCAACTCAAAATGCCCCACCCCTGTCCATCTCAGCGAGGATACACCCAGGATTTTGACTTTCCATCTCCTTTTTTACAACATCAAGCTTGCCTTGGTACATACAGTGCCTTCAGGAAGTATTCACACCCCCTTGACTTTTTCACATTTTGTTGTGCTTAGTAGGTATATTTATTTAGTAGGCCTGAATTTAAAATGGATTAAATTGAGATTTTTTTTGTCACTGATCTACACATGAAACCCCACAATGTCCAAGTGGAATTTTTTGGAAAATTCTACAAAGTAATTAAAAATGACAAGCTGAGATGACGAGTCAATCAGTATTCAATCCCTTTGCTATGACATGACAAATTGAGCTCAAGTGCACCTAATTTCCTTTGATAAACCCTGAGATGTCTCTACAGCTGGATTGAAATCAACCTGTGGCCAAGTCAATTTATTGGACAGGACTTGGAAAGAAACAGACCTTTCTATATAAGGTCCCACCTTTAGCATTGCATGTCAGAGCAGAAACTCTCCCATGAAGTCCAAGGAATTGTCGGTAGAACTCCGAGATAGAATTGTGAGGAGGCACAGATCTGGGGAAGGGTATAAAACAATTTCTGGAGTGGTGAAAGTTCCCAAGAGCACAGTGAGCTCCATCATTATAATGGAAAGAATATGGAACTACCCAGCCTCTTTCTAGAGCTGGCCATCTGATCAAACTGAGCAACTGGGCAAGGACCTTGGTCAGGGAGGTGACCAGGAATCCAATTGCCACTTTGACAGAACTACAGAGTTCCTTGACTGAGATGGGAGAACCCGCCGGTAGGATAACAATCTCTGCAGCACTTCACAAATCTAGGCTTTATGGGAGAGTGGCCGACGGAAGCTACTACTGAGAAAAAGGTACATGACAGCACGCCTGGAGATTGCAAAAAGCTGCATGAAAGACTCTTGAGAGCATGAGGCAAAAGATTCTGTGGCCTGATGAGATGAAAATTGAACCCTGGCCTGAAGGCAAAGCACAACATCTGGCAGAAACCGAGCACAGCTCATTATCCATCTATCACCATCCCTACCATGAAGCGTGGTGGTGGCAGCATCATGCTATGGGGATGCTTTTCAGTGGCAGGGACTGGGAGACTTGTAAGGATAAAGGGAACAATGAATTGAGCCAAATACAGGCAAATCGTTGAGGACAACCTGCTTTAGAGTGCAAACGACCTTAGACTGCGGCAAAGATTTGCGTTCCAATAGGACAATGACCCCAAGCATACAGCCAAAGCAACACTGGAATGGCTTCAGCACAAGAATGTGAAAGTCCTTGAGTATTCCAGCCAATGCCCAGATTTCAATCCCAATGATAATCTGTGGAAAGACTTGAAGATTACTGTTCACCGACGCTCCCCATCTAACTTGACATAATTTGAGCAAATCTGCAAGGAATAATGTGAAACTCCCCAAATGCAGCTATGCAAAGCTGATACAGACATATCCAAGAAGACTATAAGCTCTAATAACTGTCAAAGGCACTTCTACAAAGTATTGACTCAGGGGGTAGAATACTTATGTTAATTAGATATTTCTGTATTTCATTTTTAATTATTATGTAATGAAACGGAAAACCAAACACTGCATTGGAGTCATTAGAAGGAACCTGGATAGGATTCGGGTTTCAGCTGCTACTCCACAACCCTCAAACCCATCCAGGCGCAGCTAAGTGAGCCTTACAGAAAATTTTCTGCAAGAATTCACTTCTCCTAAGACAGATAGATAAAGAAAGATAGAAATAAAGAAAAAGCAGGAATTCTAATGAATAAAGAGAAATGTGAAAAAGTAGAAAGAAATGTGAAGAAGTAGTAAGAATTTCTAAAAATGTATGCTCTGAACGTAAGCAGAGTCAATATTTGAGCACGTTTTATGTTTAGCCCAGCTACATCATAAGGTCCATCAGGACAGCCTGGAACATTGTGAGAATTCACTTCTTCTCCAGTAGCAGATAGGACAGCATTTTACCTGAGGATCTCAGGTAAAACCTGATCCATCTGGCACCATATCGGTTGTAGCATTTTGGACACCGTCCATGTTGGGTTTTCTTAGTAGGATACAGAGGCTATTGCCTTACTCTGCCGCAGTGTCTGGGCCACCATGGGGGTTTGCCAATATGCCCCAGGATCATTACCATCACACCATTGGTCAATTGACTCTTCTGTTGAAATGAGTACTGAACTGCTGCAGATCCAGCCCATGGCAAGGCTTATTTGAAGGTGGCCTTCACTCGCCTTGTCAAATTTCCATCCTTAAGTTTATTGTGGCTTTTCTAAGGAGATGTTTGCCAGATATGTCCCGCTACACCCTGGTGGCCATTGCCGCTCTTGGTCCATGATTTCGTATTCGATAATTGCAAAGCACACACTTATTTCACAGATAATGTGTACTTCTACATGCCGTTCCCCTAACTGCCACCCGAGGACGTGACTGGCAGGAAAAAGCTCTCCTCCCTGGTTTGAATGCTCAAGCACTGATTTGTTTGCTCTTCTTGCAGTCCATGGTGTTTATAACATTCGTCTCGAAAGCCACATTTCAAAACTGTCAAACTTCTTCCTTTCTTTTCCGCTGTCAACAACTCACATTTGTACATTACAACTGGAAATATCAGAAAGTATTCACCAGCCTCCTATTGCTTTGTATTATCACATACTTGTCTTTCCAGATATTTGTCAATCCTGACATTGCTGTTCTCCCCAACGCTAACTGTCTTACATTTTCCTCCACATTTTCCACTCGCTTCACGATTAGAACCCAGGAAGATGAAACTTTCCACCATGTCTTTTTGTATACATAGTCGAGGCTTGTGTAACAGCTAGTACCAGTACACTGAACGGATCAGGATGCAACAGGCCAAACGGAAAAGTAGAGAGAGGGGGCCAGTAGAGAGACAGACATACATACATACATACATACATACATAACCATATACGTTTGCTCCATTATAATAATATATTATATGTTATGTGGACACGGGTGCTGCATGTGTTCCATTCAATTGGATATCACCCTACTGTTTGTATGTGCCGTTGCCCTTTGTATTTCTATTTCCTGCTAATAGTTGCTTTGTAATTAGGAATACAAGGTGGTAAATGTGATGGTTACCAAATCTGTTCTCTTCTGCATTTTGCAGTGTGACCTTTTTGTTACACAATAAATTGCCTGTGTATCCTTCCCAAAAAGAACAGAGGAGAAAGGACTATTTATTTTCCATTAAACACTGAATGGATCAAGAAGTAATAGGATGCAAACAACAGTAGAGGCCAAGATAGAGGAAGACTTGGACAAAAAATGGATGTGGAAAGGAATGGGGGTGCAGGAGATGATACATGGCATGGACAAGATGGATACAGAGGAGAACTTACAGGAGGGAAAACTGGAATATAGGAAGGCAGAGGGCTTGGGGTAGGGAGAGGCAGTGTGGCTAATGAGTGTAGAAAAGATCATGGTTTTGGGTTTGGGACAATCTAAGATGGTGGTGAACAGCTGTCTTGAAGACTTGCAGGGAAGAATGTGATTGAAGGGAACGTGGAAATTGGTTCCACAGGTGGGGAAAAGAGGAACAAATGAGTGGAGTTGAGCAGTCATCGCGATTTGGGGAGTTTCACCAGAAGGGTTGATGGTCAATCGTGTATTCCCTGCAGAAACCTTTGGAGAGCGATTGTGAGATTTGTCAGGATTATTAGACATATTTGAAGTATTTGACCAGCTTGTGAATCGTCATGGTCTGAAGAGAGGGAAGAGGCTGCTGCCTACTTGTCCGAAGGATGAGGGATGTCACGGCAGAGGGTTGAGTCACCAGCAAATAGATAAAGAGGATTTTCCAGATAGTCAGAGAGATCATTTATGAAGATCAGTAATAGGACTGTGCCCAGAACACTGTCTTGGGGCACTCCATTTTTGACAGGGAGAGGAGATGAAACGATTCCATTGAGAGCCACATGGTGGCTATTAGAGTAGAAGGATTCAGTAAGCCATGTGTCGAGTTGGCCTTGGATGCCATAAGCAGAGTTTATTTTAGGGTAAGGTCGGATGTCAGACTGGATCAAAATCACGAAATATGTCCAGAGAGACGTCCCTGATCTCGTATCTGACATTGAGGGTCTCCATCCATTGTTGGGTGAGTAGAAGCAGCATGTCCAAGGTGGAGTGACCTGGTCTGTAACCAAATTAGCGATCTAAGATTAGTTGGTTGGAGAAAAGGAAGGATTTAATATCAACTATGATGATGGATTCCATAACCTTGCTGATTATTGGAAGTAAGCTGCTAGGTCTGTGGTTAAGGAGATCAGGTTTTGCACCTTTTTATATAATGCAGTGGTGTTGGCAGATTTCCAAGCAGCTGGAAGATAATCCAGCGCAAATGATAGGGTGATGAGATGTGCACGAGCAGCAGAGCAGGTTTTTTGGACACATGAGCTGATGCCGTCCGGTCCAGTGGAAGAGTCAGAGTCAATGGTTGAAAGAACCTGCTCCACCTTTTCAGGTGCAAAAGACAGTCCAGGAGCAGTTGGGTATGACAGGGAAGGATGGGTTCCGAGAGTAAGTGGTTGGGAACCCAAATTTCCACATGATGATCTCCCAATCTGAACACATTGATCTTCTCATTTGACAAGTCTTTTTGTCCCCCGTCGCACCGCGGAGCGAAAGGGGGACTATTGTTTTACCCTCCGTCCGTGTGTGCGTAGGTGCGTGCTTCCGTCCGTCCGTGCATGCGTACCCTTGTGAGCAGAATATCTTGAAAAATAAATGAACTACTAACTTCTAATCCGGTGTGTGGGTGTATCCAGGCATAAGGAAGAATGCTATTTTCAATTGGGTCGCCACGTCAAAATCCAAGATGGCCGCCGCCATGGATGTCTGAACCTTGTAAGCGGAATATCTTGAACAATAAGCGAAGTACCAACTTCTAATCTGGTGTGTGGGTATATCTAGGCATAAGGGAGAAAACTATTGAAAATTGGGTCGCCACGTCAAAATCCAAGATGGCCGCCACCATATATGTCCGAACCTTGTGAGCGGAATATCTTGAAAAACAAGCGTTACGCCTAGATCCCCCGTCGGTGAAGTGATGTGAGTTGACAAAGTGGAAGACGCAAGGCGGCCATCTTGGATTTTGACTTGGCGACCCAATTTTCAATGGCGTTCTCCCTCATGTGTAAATACACCCACACACCAGATGTGAAGTTAGTAGTTTCGTTTATTTTTCAAGATATTTCGCTCACAAGGTTCAGACATACATGGCGTCAGACATACATGGCGGCGGCCATCTTGGATTTTGACGTGGGTTGCACCCACACACCAAATTAGAATTTGGTACTTTGCTTACGCCCACACGCACGCACGCCCGCCCGCACGCACGCACGGACGGACACACGGACGGAGGGGAAAACCATAGTCCCCCATTTCGCTCCGCGGTGCGACGGGGGACAATAAACCAACTACTCACTTCTAATCTGGTGCGCGACTGTATCTAGGCATAAGGAAGAACGCTATTGAAAATTGGGCAGCCACGTCAAAATCCAAGATGGCCGCCGCCATGTATGTCTGAACCTTGTGAGTGGAATATCTTGAAAAATAAACGAAATACTAACTTCTAATCTGGTGTGTGGGTGTGTCTCCAACCCACTCGCAAATATTATCGACTCTTCCATGTTTTCTGCGTCTTCCACTTTGTCAACTCACATCACTTTACCGACGGGGGACCTAGGCGTAACGCTTGTTAGGTTTAAATAAAGACCAGCTTTTCACTTTCCTTCACTATCTACAGCAGTTTCCACAAGCCCTCTATACTTTCTGCCAACAGAGTGGTATCGTCAGCATACCTTAGATTACAACAACAACAACAACAACAGGCATTTTAAGGCCATTTTCCCTGCAATCCACCTTAGATTGTTGATACATATTCCTCCAATATTGACTCCAACCTCTATCTCATCCAAGTTTGATTTCCTCATGATGTACTCACTATACAGATTGAACAAGTAGAGAGAGACAATGTACGCCTCCCTATCTCACCCATTTTCCAATTCCAAAGCATTCTGTCTCTCCATACTCTGTTGTTGCTGTAGTTTCTTGTTTAATGTTCACGATTCTTATCAGACACATCAGGTGTTCTGACATCTCCATTTATCTCACCATAATCCACATCAATTCGTGATAAACACAATCGAAGGCTTTGCTATCTTTGTATACTTTTCAGAGGTATGTATGTCTGTCTGTCTGTGTGTCACCACTTTCTCAGAGATGGCCAAGCGGATCTTCATCAAACTTTCAGAGCTTCATCAAGGAGTGTCAGGGAATGTTTTAGGCAAAAAAAAAAAAAAAAAAAAGTTGATTTTTTTTCATCACTCTATAGTGCCTAAGCCTTTGTAGGTGTGTGAAAAGCAATATTAAATGATCTCAAACCCTATTTCTTAGTGGGTGTAGGGAAGTATTTTAGGCCTCTACAAAAAAATAGAAAAACAACAAAATTTGATTTCCTGGAAATGCCACCAGGATTATAACAGCACCGGGCAATGTCGGATACCCCTGCTAGTAATCTATGAAACAGCGCTTTTAATATACCTGTGCTTTTTCCATCATCCACCACAGATTTGCAATGAGATCCAAAATACCTGTTCTGAAACCTTCTTGCTCAAAGGGCATTTCTCGCTTAACGAAACATTCTCTTGTGTGTTGAATGATCTTTTGTAATATCTTGTTAGACTATTACTTTAACACAAAGAAAAATTTTGTAGTGATGATCGTAATGGTGAAAGTTATGTTTGACCTTGTATTACTTTTGTCCGATTTTGGACTATTTTTTAGGATTATATGGGCACAATAGCAATTTTTTTTAATAAGCGTTGAAATTACTTGCGTGAAAATTTTCAATGTGGGGAATTGAGGGTTAACTCCATGTTGATTTTATCGATATCACAGATTGTTTTCAATTTTCTGACATAGAATCTCTCACTGTGGATGTTATTCATGGGAGAGATTGAATCTCTGAGAATAGTTTGGGGAATTAAATGGTCCATATATCAGCCATTCACCTTCTGCTCTGACTAAGCATTACCCTCTTGTTCTTCACTCCATCATGTGGACCGACTGGAACATTTCTATAAGCTGATTTTAAGTGGCACTCAAAAAACGTTTGTTTTCATGGTATTGAGCTGAGGGAAGATAAATGGTATCATTACAGCAATGGCCAGGAAATGTTTGGATCTCTATCATATAAGCTCAATTTTTACCTGTCACCGAAGGTAGACGGGGGTTATGTTTTCACCCCTGTTTGTCTGTTTGTTACTTGCAAAATCGCAAGTATATTGCAAGATTCGCAAGTATATTGGTGGGTCTGATCTGTTATTCTGTCTGTCTTGCTGAACATCAATCACAGACAGGTCGCATTTTACTCTGATCTTCACAAAATGTAATCACCTGGTAGAGAGAGTCACATGCTAGAAGCCTATCGTTTTTCAGGTCAATAGGTCAAAATGTCAAAGATCAAGGTCACATAAATCTTCAATTTTCATCTGATTCACATGACATATACATATCTATATATACATGTGTGTGTGTATGTATATATATATATATACACCACTGGTCAAAAGTTTTAGAACACCTCAATTTTTCCAGTTTTTATTGAAATTTATGCAGTTTAATGTCTTAATGTACTCTGAAATTAAGCATAGAACAAATAAACAATTGGAGATAAAAAGAAATCATAGAATTATTTTGTTTAACAAAATGTGATTTAAATTTTTGACTCAGCAAAGTAGCCACCTTTTGCAGATATAACCGCCGAACACACTCGTGGCATTCTTTCAACAATGTAAATCAAATATTGTTTGAGAAGTTCTTCCCAACATTGTTGCAGAAGTTCCCACAATGTGTTGCACTTGTAGGTTGCTTTGCTTTCACCCTTCTGTCCAGTTCTTCCCAAACCAGCTCGATGGGGTTTAAGTCTGGAGACTGTGCTGGCCATTCCATGATTTGAAGCCAACCGTCTTGTTATTTTCCTCGAAGGTAGTTTTGACATAGCCTGGAGGTGTGTTTAGGGTCATTATCTTGCTGTAGGATGAACCCCTGACCAACTAGGCGTATACCAGAGGGTATTGCATGGCGCTGCAAAATGCTGTGGTAGCCCTTTTGCTTCAGGGTGCCAGTCACTCTGTGCAAGTCGCCGACTGGATCCAGCAAAAGAGCCCCAGACCATCACGCTTCCTCCTCCATGTTTGACAGTTGGTGTCACACACTGAGGAACCATCCTTTCCCCTCCTCTTCCCCCCCCCCCCCCTCCCCTCCCTTCGTGATGAACCAAAGATTTCAAATTTTGATTTATCGGTCCATAAGACCTTCTTCCTGTCTTCAGTAGTCCACTGGCGGTGCTTCATGGCCCAGGCAAGCCTCTTTTTCTTATTTTGTCATCTTAGCAATGGCTTTCTTACTGCCACTCGACCTGTCAAACCTGCTGTTCGAAGTCTTCTCTTCACAGTTGAAACTGAGACTTGCTTACTTCGACCAGAGTAAAGCTGTGCTTGGAGCTGTTGTCCTGTGAGCCGCCTCTCACGCAAGCTGTTGACTCTCAGAAACTTGGCTTCTGATTCTGTTGTGGCTTTGAGGCTGACAGACCTCTTCCTGTCAGAGTTTCCAATATACTACTTCGTGCAGTGTAATATTGTCCAATTAATGCTTCAGAGGGTGTAATAACAGTCTGTTCCAATACTGCTTTTATACAAACAGGGGGTTTGTAATCAAGTAATGAGCAGAGGTTGGGACACCTGTAGGAATTGTTTGCATCAACTTTCAATGCTTAATTTACTTACATTGCTGCAGAACAGCTGTAAGTTGTTAACCCATTACTTATTCCCTGAAGAAGGCCTTTTTTTACAATATAACTGTGCAATTTACATTATTTTCCCGTTTTTGCTAACCTAAACTTTTTTTTTAACCTCGATCAGTTTACTGCTTACCTTTGTACCATTTCAGGTTATTCACTGGACTTGAATTGCTTAAATTTCAATAAAAACTGAAAAAATAGAGGTGTTCTAAAACTTTAGACCGATAGTGTATATATACAGTCACGTGAAAAAGTAAGTACACCCCATGTAAAGTTTTGACTTTTTCAACATATTTCAACATACAACTATTTGATCTTCATTTCAACAATATTGATAGATAAAGGTGATATAATATAACAAATATCATGAAACATTTACATTTTGTAGTCCATTGTATAATTTAAATAAACATGAATGCAAATTTCGCATGTGGAAAAAGTAAGTACGTAACTAAGTAAAAAAGTAAGTAAGCGTGAAAGCTTTTACCATGGTGAGGGTGTACAAACAATATTTCACCTTGCCTGAATTCTGAATTGCCCGTTTGCTTTACGTATCTTCATTTATTTCAGAAATAAATGGTCAGAAGGGTCAGAAAGCAGTATTCAGGATTGCAAAGCACATAGCGAAAGAGAGGTGTGACGTGATGGGGGTGAGTTGCTTGAAGGATGAAGTGGGACAAATCGTTGTCGACCCAGATGGAATTAAAGGAAGATGGAAAAGATATATGGAAATGCTGTTGAATACAGAGAATGAATGGGATGGCAACATAGAGAATAACCCAGTTTTAGGACCGGCAGAGAAGATAACTGAGAAGGAAGTTGAGGAAGCGATAAAAGCAATGAAGAGTGGAAAAGCAGGAGGGCCGATGGGAGTTGTGGGAGATATGTTGAAGGCAGAAGGGAGTTGGGGTGTGAAGAGAATGACAGAGATCTGTAATCTGGTGGTGAAAGAAGGCCGCATTCCAGTGGATTGGGAACTGAGTACCCTCGTCCCTCTATACAAGGGGAAAGGTGACCCTCTGGAGTGTGGCTCGTACCGAGCGATAAAGTTATTGGAGCATGGAATGAAGGTATTGGAAAGGGTGTTGGAGAGGAGGATAAGGAAAAAAAGTGAAGATCGACGAAATGCAGTTTGGATTTATGCCAGGAAGAGGAACGACAGATGCGCTTTTCATTGTGAAGCAGTTGCAGGAGAAGTATATGGAGAAGAGGAAGAAGTTGTTTTTTGGGTTTGTTGATCTGGAGAAAGCATTCGATAGGGTTCCACGCAAAGTATTGACATGGGCATTGAGGAAGTTAGGAGTGGAGGAATGGTTGATCAGAGTAGTGATGGCAATGCACAAAAGAGCACGCACAGCTGTAAGGACGAAGGACGGGAACAGTGGTGAGTTTGAGGTGAAGGTGGGAGTGCATCAGGGGTCGGTACTAAGTCCACTACTATTTGTAGCTGTGATGGAGGTGCTGGCTCAGAACGTAAAGGAGGGTTTACCGTGGGAGTTGTTGTATGCAGATGATCTGGTGTTGATTGCGGAAAGTATGGATGGACTGAAGGAAAAGATGAACAAGTGGAAGGAATGTAATGAGACAAAAGGTCTGAAGGTGAATATCGGAAAGACGAAGGTGATGGCAAGTGGTAAAGCATGTGGTGAGGTGGAAAGAACTGGGAAGTGGCCGTGTGCTATGTGCAGGAAGGGTGTCGGAGTGAACTCCATTCAATGTACAATGTGCGCTGAGTGGGTTCATCAAAAATGTAGTGGTCTGAGAGGGTCATTTACCAGTGTGGCAGCTACATTCAAATGTAAGGTGTGCACAGAGGGAGCTGCAGATGGAGGAAATGTTGAGTTGGATCTTGGAGACGGTGTGAAGCTGGAAGGTGTGAAAACATTTTGCTACCTCGGAGACATGCTGAATGGAGAAGGTGGATCAGACTCGGCAACGGTTGCTCGAGTGAGATGTGCATGGAAGAAGTTTCGGGAACTGAGTGGCGTGGTGATGAGGAGGAGAGTGTCGCTGAAGCTGAAGGGAAAGGTGTATGCTGCATGTGTGAGAAGTGTTATGATTTATGGGAGCGAGACATGGGTAATGAATGTAGAGCAGCAACGAAGGCTGGAAAGGGTGGAAATGCGAATGGTTCGATGGATGTGCGGAGTATCGTTGAGAGAGAGGAAGACAAATGATGAATTGCGAAAGATGATGGGAATATTGCCTGTGATTGATGCTGTGAAGAGGAACAGGCTGAGATGGTTTGGTCATGTGTTGAGGAAGGATGAAAGTGACTGGTTGAGAAGAGTGATGGAAATTGATGTAGAAGGAAGTAGAGGACTGGGAAGACCGAGAAAGACTTGGCTAAAAATGGTGGAAGAAGAAATGTGGGCAAGGGGGTTAACAAGGAGAGATGCAGAAAATAGGGCAAAATGGAGAAGATTGTCATGGGGATCGCAAGGCTAACCCCCGCTCTAGCAGGGAAAATGGCCTTAAAATGCATGTTGTTGTTGTTGTATTTATTTCATAATCTCAGCATTCATTTTTACTGTTTTGATGTTTCCATCTTTGGTTTTCATTGGCATCTTTATTTAATTTGTTTTCACGCCGGTTTGCACAAGTTCACTAACTAAATGTTTGTAGTTTTTTAGTTTTTCTTTTTTTTTGCTGTAGGGCAAGAGCTCTCCCTGGTGGTTTGTGCAGAAAGTGCCCAAGCATGGTTATGTCATGCTCCAACATAAAATTGCTCCCAATGCAGCCCACCCTTCCTTCAGATCACTTTCCATGCAGGCCTCGTTCCACCGTGGATGCACTCTTTTAAAATCCGATAATGCTGGAAGACTCCACCAAACCTCATTACACACACACACTTTTAAACTCCTTTACTTTAAACTATCACCCACTCCCCACAACCACAGGCTGCCCCCTCCACTTTCCACATCCTTCATCCAATATTTCCATCTCCGCATCCTTCCCCTATTCTGTACTCATGAACTCCCTAATGAGATCACGATGTATGACTAATAGGACCGAGTTTTTTTAGTGGTTGTTGTGAAAGTGTCGTATCATTTGATGGAGCACAAAATCATCTAGTTTTAAAAGGTCTCAGCCGAGTACAATCGAAAAAGTATTTTCAAAGCCCAATACTGGTCTCATTAAATCGCATAACCCGTGGATCATTACCTGGGTTTCACAATATCTTGATAATTTAATTTTCCTGCAGTAGGCATGCAAATGTAAACACGAATTTGTTAACATCGTTTGTCATTTGAGCCTTAGCTCCATCTTCAAAGCCATGTTTCCTCGTCATCAAACATGCAAGGACAATCGCAAAAGTTATTACTTTCCAAATTGTTGATGTTCGTCTGGAAGATTTATTTGTACAGTTTTCATTTCCAAATGTGGAGCATGTTTATCGAAAGCAGCATCTGCACCAGCTGTTTTTGCAGAAAGTAAAATTGCAATTTCCATGATGTGCAGGTGCTGTTCCCTTGAACACACATCGTAAGTAAAATCATGTTGGTTTCTCCACAACGCTCTTGCGGTGACAGATTCACCTGGGGCATCCAGCTTATGGGTGTATGTATAATGAAGAACGACTTTGTTTTTTGTCAAAACTTTGTAAAATGCATCCATCAGCATGAAAAAAGTGGATGTTCACGAGTTCCAAAAGCCAGTGGTGTTTAGCGAAATATTTTTGCCAAACAATACTTTCGCGAAACACATTTGTAGCTCTGATATTTCTCAGGATTTAAACTGGTGCAGTCCAAAAATAATTCCCATTTGCATTCGTTGTTTTAACCTCGATTAAAATTTCTTCTTGTTTGGACATGAAGCATTATATAATAGTACAAGTCAGGAGACGACGATGGTTCACGAGCGAGCGGTATTCAATGACAAAGGTCAAAACCGACATTGAAAATATATAAATAGGAATGTATTATCTGTTATGAGACTAGTTAGCTACACAATACCGAAAATTCGGTTCGATTCCGACAACTTTGAAACTTTGACCTTTGTGACCTTGAAATGTCAAAACGAAGGTTACTGACCTTGAAATGTCAAAACGAAGGTTACTGACCTTGAAATGAGAGAAAATAATGTGTAATCAGTTATAAGGTTAGTTAGCTACACAATACCGAAAATTCGGTTCGATTCTGACAACTTTGAAAATTTGACCTTTGTGACCTTCAAAGGTCAAAGATTCTGAAATTTGTTGGAGAACTTGTATTTCATGATGTATGTGATAATATAAGATCATGTACGACATTTCACCCTATCAGGAAGCGAACAATGTAATAAAACCATAAAAAATCGAGTTTTCTAAATTTCGTGACCTTGTGACCTTGACCTTGGGGCGAAAATGAAAAATCGAGCTCCGTGGGGCTAGACACATGACATTGGCCTAACCAAATACCGAAACCCCTGTCAGATTCCACCAACTCCCTCGGAGAAGATGTAGCTTGAACTCGATTACCCCCGAAAAAGACATCTTTTTGGGGCGTGGCTCCGCCCACAATGGGCGCGATACGCCCACTCGAGGCAGGACACAACTAGATCATGATATCAACCTCCCACCCAAGTTTCATCAAGATCGGATGATATCATCGGGTAGTTATGCTGCGGACAGACAGACACACACCCATGAAGAATATAGTGGTCACTCTGTTTGATAACTCGTGAACCAATATTTCCTCATCATTTTCGTTCAACAGACATTAGCATGACAAGGTACGTCCCTCCCCATTAATATTTATTGTCTTATGCAGCTTATGGCTAACCCCCGCTCAGGCAGGGAAAATGGCCTTAAAATGCATGTTGTTGTTGTTGTTGTTGTCTTATGCAGCAGTCTGTATCACATGACATTGATTCTTCTGAAGTGTTTATGACTCGACGGTTCTCACGAAACTGTAGCATAACGGATGGAGCATCGCTCTGAGATCTGGGAGGGTGGTGGTTCGATTCCATCCCTGGCCGAGTCATACCATGTTGGTTGCTTGCATGATGCTCAGCATTTAGAGGATGTGGCATGGATAAACCCCATCGGTTGGTGATTCCATGGAGAGTTGGAGGCAGGTTATTCCTTAATTGCCCACTTGAAGCAAAAGTAACATCACAAAAACGGGCGTTTCTGGGACCCAGAGTGCCGCGGGAAGTTACGTCACTTCCTGCAAGATGAGCAGATGTGTTTGTCTGAAGGAAAATCTTTTGTTATGTCATGGAGTTGCCTGCATGTGTTTCCATCTGTGTCCATGATTTGTGTACTTGCTCCTGCATGAGCCTTTGATAATGTAAAAATAAAATAATAATTAAGTGGGCATATCCCATTTTCCCGTTTCTAGGAAGTTTCTGGTGGAGTTGCAATTTTTTGCATTTATCAAGCAGCCTTCTTTGCCTTCCAGACAGAGTCGAAATGCACAGCCACGAGCTACAAGTAACTCGTGTTATAATTTTCACAACACTGACAGCAAAGTCTCTCCTTTTCTCTCACCCTCCCTCTTTATTGTGTCTGTTTGTTTGTCTGTTTGTTTTGTCTGCCTCTTTACTCTCTACCCTCTGATCTCTGTACTGTATTCTACTCTCTTTGCTATTATGTACTCTGCATTCTCTCTCCTAGTGGGCATACATTTGACCATTGACCATACAGCTAAACTTTGAAAATATTCTGATTTTATTAATACAGGCAAATACAGTGCATTCAGAAAGTATTCAGACCCCTTCACTTTTTTCACATTTTATGTTGCAGCCTTATGCTGAAATCGTTTAAATTCATTTTTCCCTCATCAATCTACACTCAATACCCCATAATGACAAAGAGAAAACAGGATTTCAGAAAGTTTTGCAAATTTATTAAAAATAAAAACTTAAATATCACATTGTCATAAGTATTCAGACCCTTTGCTATGACACTTGAAATTTAGCTCAGGTGCCTCCCATTTCTCTTGATCATCTTTGAGATGTTTGTACACCTTGATTGGTGTCCACCTGTGGTAAATTCAATTGATTGGACATGATTTGGAAAGGTACACACCTGTCTATATAAGGTCTCACAGCTGACAATGCATATCAGAGCAAAAACCAAGCCATGAGGTCGAAGGAACTGCCTGCAGAGCTCAGAGACAGGATGTGTCGAGGCACAGATCTGGGGAAGCCTACAAAAAAAATCTCTGCTGCATTGCAGGTTCCCAAGAGCACAATGGCCTCCATAATTCTTAAATGGAAGAAGTTTGGAACAACCAGGACTCTTCCTAGAGCTGGCCGCCCGGCCAAACTGAGCAATCGGGGGAGAAGGGCCTTGGTAATAGAGGTGACCAAGAACCCGATGGTCACTCTGGCTGAGCTCCAGAGATCCTGTGTGGAGATAGGAGAAACTTCCAGAAGGACAACCATCACTGCAACACTCCACCGATCTGGGCTTTATGGCAGAGTGGCCAGACGGAAGCCTTTCCTCAGTGAAAGACACATGAAAGCCCGCTTGGAGTTTGCAAAAAAGCACCTAAAGGACTCTCAGACTGTGAGAAACAAGATTCTGTGGTCTGATGAAACCAAGATGGAAATGTTTGGCTTACGTAAATGTGATATTTCAGTTTTTTCTTTTTAATAAATTTGCAAAACTTTCTAAAATCCTGTTTTCTCTTTGTCATTATGGGGTATTGAGTGTAGATTGATGAGGGAAAAATGAATTTAAACGATTTCAGCATAAGGCTGCAACATAACAAAATGTGAAAAAAGTGAAGGGGTCTGAATACTTTCTGAATGCACTGTATTAACATTAATTGCAGCTGAAATGCAGTTTTACCCGAGCTATAATTGATTTTCATGACCATTCAAATCATGGAAAGTCCATCTCTTGAATTTCAGGCCTTCTATCCAAAGCACGGCTATTAGGAAGATGGATCTTTTTTTTTTTAATCTTCATTAAATGACTTTCTCTTCTGATCATGCCAGCGTCTTCGGTACTAACGTATTTTGTCACTCCTTATGATTAAAGCACTGCCGTTGTAACATTTCTGAATATGATGAGAAACTGCCTTTGCCATTAAAACTAGACTGAAAGACTGGTATAATGTTGGTGCCTTTAAAGTAAAGCCCTCTCCCTCCCACACTTCTCCCTGCTCTCAAATGTTGTGGTTGTGTGCTTCCCCTTCTCTCCCCATCTTGGCTTCCGCTCCCTCTTTTGTATATTTTGTTTGTCTGGTTGTCTGGCTGGTCTGGTGGTCTGGCTGGTGTCTGACTGGCTGGCTGGTGGTGGCTGGCTGGTTGATTTGTTTGTGAAATAAATGTTAGCTCTTTCACGAGCCTCGATTCAGTATCCAAAAAAAAAAAAAAAAAGTAGCTGTATTTTGTAACTTTCGATTTATGCTTTATAGCAAGATGCATGACAAATGAAATATGAAAATATAGATTATGGTTTTATTCTACCATGCATTATTGTAAAGGTTTTAAGAAAGGTTCATGTTTTTCTATTTGATGATGATGATAGAACTGCTTAAGTTAGGTGTTTTCAGCATGAGAGGTTATTGTCCCCCGTCGCTCAGCGGAGCGAAAGGGGGACTATGGCTTTCCCCTCCGTCTGTGTGTCCGTCCGTGCGTGCGGGCATGCGTGTGTGCGTGCGTGCGTGCGGGCGTAAGCGAAGGACCGCATTCGAATTTGGTGTGTGGGTGCAACCCACGTCAAAATCCAAGATGGCCGCCGCCATGTATGTCTGATGCCATGTATGTCTGAACCTTGTAACCTGCATATCTTGAAAAATAAGCGAAGTACCAACTTCTAATCTGGTGTGTGGGTGTATCTAGGCATAAGGAAGAACGCTATTGAAAATTGGGACGCCATGTCAAAATCCAAGATGGCCGCCGCCATGTATGTCTGAACCTTGTGAGATGAATATCTTGAAAAATAAGCGAAGTACCAACTTATAATTTGGTGTGTGGGTGTATCTCGGCATAAGGACGAACGCTACTGAAAATGGGGTCGCCACGTCAAAATCCAATATGGCCGCCACCATATATATATGTCTGAACCTTGTGAGTGAAATATCTTGAAAAATAAGCGAAGTACCAACTTCTAATCTGGTGTGTGGGTGTATCTAGGCACAAGCAAGAACGCTGTTTAAAATTGGGTCGCCACGTCAAAATCCAAGATGGCCGCCGCCATGTATGTCTGATGCCACGTATGTCTGAACCTTGTGAGCTGAATATCTTGAAAAATAAGCGAAGTACCAACTTCTAATCTGGTGTGTGGGTGTATCTAGGCATAAGGAAGAACGCTATTGAAAATTGGGTCGCCACGTCAAAATCCAAGATGGCCGCCTCCATGTATGTCTGACCCTTGTGAGCGAAATATCATATCGTAGCATGTTTTCTGCGTGTTCCACTTTGTCAACTCACATCACTTCCCTGATGGGGGACCTAGGCGTAACGCTTGTTTAATTTGTCCCACCAGCAGTCTCAAATATACTTTACCAAATAGTATGTGATTACTATAGTCTTGGTTTATTTTCATGTCTGGCCACAACTTGAACTGAACACATTTTTTCCAGAATAAAACTGAAATTTGTTTGTCTGCAGAAATCTTTTAATCACGTTTTTATTTATTTATTAATAAATGAGTTCTCCGATGAGAACATTTGATGAAATGAGATTTCATAACAAAGGTACAACTGACAGGCAGTTTAGCATATTCACCAAAAGTTCATGTGTCCTATAATATACCGAAATGTACTTGCATTGTGGGGAAGGGGATACTAAAAATACGTGTTAAGGGGATGGGGGACTTATAATGGGGACCACCATTATTGCAAAGATATCCTCTTGAAAACACGTTGATTGCTATCTCCAGAATTTGGGAATCAGAAAGTGGAACGGAGTCCTCCCAGGACTTAAAATATCCACCTTCATTTCGGTGAAGGATCGTGATTCATAGACCAAGTTCGTCAAGCTTCATCCGCAGCTTGATGGAGTACTGCTCTCCCCTCTGGGTTGGTGCACCTACCTCACACTTAGCTCGGCTTCACGCTGTGGAAACCAAAGCATTCAGGATCATTGGAATCTCGCGTGATGAAGCTAACTCCGAGGGCCTTTCACTCACTCGCTGCAGGCAGGTTGATGGTCTTTCTGTCTTCTACCGACTCCTCTCCGGCCTTGCTCCCCCAGCTCTGTCTGTGCTCTGTCTCCCAAATATTGCTTCAGGACGCACAAGATCTGCCAGAAATCCTCTTCTGGTGAGACTTCCAAAATCACGACTCTCCGCTCACCTTCACTCTTTAATTCCTCTTTTTTTCCCGTCTCTGGGACAAACTCCCACACACTCTTCAATCCCGCTCCTCACTTTAGGTCTTCAAAACAGCTGTTCACCACCATCTTTTATCTTACCCCATCCAAAGCCTTGATCTTTTCCACCCCCATTAATACACACCAAATCCACCTTTTTCAAATTCCGTTTTCTTTCCTGTAAGATATTTTGGTGTCGATCTTGTACCCCGCCCCAGCCCTCTCCCTTCCACAGATCCCCCGATGTCCCTGTTCTCCACTGTTGTTGTGCTTCTCTCTCCCCCTCTTGTCTCCTGCTCCCTTTATTATGTTTCATGCGTGTTTATGTTTATGCTTTTGTGTTGTGTGTTAGCTCTTACACGAGCCTCGACCTTGTATACCGAAAAAATAAAATGTTGTGAAGTTTTTTTTGGTTTTTTTACAGAATTTTGTTTTGAAGGCTGTTTTCAGGATTGTCACCAAGCCCTGGACAGCCTCCAACTATTGTTCGGTTGTGCTAATGTTCCCAGGGATGGGTTGGGAGATCTTTGTGAGGTTCTTTTTGATCATTCCCGTTGCTTCCATTAATATCTGGTACAATTTTGACGAGCTTCAGCATCCAGGATCTTTTCACTTCATTCTTGAGATCTTGATATTTGGTCATTTTCTTGATTTCCGAGTTATTTCGACCAAAATCACTGGGTACAGAAAACTCAATTATCAATGCCTTATTTTCCTTTTTATTATTCGAGTAATATGTCGGTCGCAGTGTATTGCTTTATATGTTGATGCTGGATAGGATCATCAGGTCATATTATGTCGTGTGTGTGTGTGTGTGTGTGTGTGTGTGTGTGTGTGTGTGTGTGTGTACGTACGCATGCATTGGGCCTGTATGATTGTTTGTGAGGCACTCCTTCACTGCCGTGGTGCCGGAAGCAGATGGTGGCAGTTATATAAAGCCAAGATAGCTAATTTTCAATCCTATATATTAGATTATACTGGAAACACCCGCTGCCTTATGGAGCAGCCTGTGGATTGGCGGAGGAGATATTGGTAGAGTAAGGCTAAATATATGTTTTCCACCCCCTCCCCCCCAAAATTTCCCACCAAAAAGCCTGCTGTTGGCTTAGCGGTTAGGGTGCCGGCTTGGGATCCGAGGATCCTGGGTTTGAATCCTTGTCGATCGCTGAATTAACACCAGGGGGGTTGACTCAGCCTGTCGTCCTTCCGAGGTCGGCAAATTGAGTACCAGTTCACTGGTAATTCCCTGTGTGTCGCAAGAGGCGACTAACAGGGTTGGCGGCAGGAAGGGCATCCGGCCATAAAACATTGCTTCAAAAAGGGGACCAAGGTGCCCGACAAAGGCCAAACCCTGCTCTGCGGGGAAAACAATGGCCTCCAAAGGTGGTTCTATTTCCCACCAAACCTGAGTTGTACTATAACAAAACAATTTTGACATGTAGCACAAATGCAGGCAACTCCAAAGTTGTGCAACCGTCAAACTGCCAGACCGATTTCACCGCTAGTTGTGGGATCGTCATTGACAGTGTAGAATAAACCATGCAACATCAACTTTGCAAACAACCTACCATGGACAATGGCAGAAGCAAGACAGCCTCACACATTATATTTGTTTAAAATCCCTATTTCATTTCTGACTTTCAATAGGCAGAAGTAATCAATAATTACTTATTTCCCCCCCAGCTCTGACTCGGATGTTGTAATTAAAATGAGAATCGCACATCTAATAAAAATGTTGACAGACTAGCGAGTCTGCAGCTCTTTTTGATTAGTTGGGCGACTTGGGGCAGTTGATTAGATGAGAAATGATTGACTGCTCCTACCAACTGGAAAGTCAACCATTGCTATTACATGCAGACTGTGAACTACACTTGCCCGGAAGGAGGATTTATTTCAATTATGATGCATCATGAAGTCTCATATTTTTCATGATTTCCGGATAAGCCATCTGGTGATGCAAGACATCCATGTGACACGAGCTCAATGGAGGAGGTAGTACATTGTGTTTTAGTTTTTGCCAATTTGACCTTGAGTTCATAATATATTCAAAGGCCCCTGCCCCTCAGCCACACTTCCAGCCACAGCACACACTTCCGGTGGGGAATAGCCTACTTTACTCTTGAAGGTTCAGTCGGTTGATAATAAATTTACTCCCAAGTATACAGTATTCACACCCCATGACTATTTCACATTTTGTTGTGTTACAGCCTGAATTTAAAATGGATTAAATTGAGATTTTTGTGTCGCTGATCTCCACATGATGTCCCATGATATAAACGTGGAATTTTGTTTTCAGAATTGTTTACAAATTAACTAAAAATGAAACTGTGAAATGTATTGAGTCAATAAGTATTCAACCCCTTTGCGATAACACTCCAAATTGAGCTCAGTTGCATCCGATTTCCTTTATTCATCCTTGAAATGTCTCTACAACTTGATTGGAGTCCATCTGTAGCCAATTAAATTGATTGGACATGATTTATAAAGAAATACACCTTTCTATATAAAGTCCCACATTTGACTGCATGTCAGATCGGAAACTCTACCATGAAGTTCAAGGAGCTGTCTGTAGTACTCTGAGATAGAATTGTGAGGAGGCATAGATCTGGGGAAGGGCATAAAACAATTTCGATGGAGTTAAAAGTTGCCAAGATCAGAATGAGCTCCATCATCAGAAGATGGAAATAATATGGAACTACCCATACTCTTCCTCGAGCTGGCCGTCCGATCAAACTGAATAACCGGACAAAAAGGACCTGGGTCAGGGAGGTGACCAAGAACCCAATGTTCACTCTGACAGAACTACAGAGTTCCTTGGCTGAGATGGGAGAACCTGCCGAAAGGACAACAGTCTCTGCAACACTTCACACATCTTTGCTTTATGGGAGTGTAGCCAGATGGAAGCCACTCCTGAGAAAAAGGTACATGACAGCATGCCTGGAGTTTGCAAAAAGGCACATGAAAGACTCTTCGTACATGAGGCAAACGATTATATGGTCTGATTAGACGAAAACAACGATTTGGCCTGAATGCAAAGCACTACTACGTCTGGCGAAACCGAGCCCAGCTCATCACCCATCTAAGACCATCCCTACCATGCAGCAGGCTGGTGGCAGCGTCATGCTATGGCGATGCTTTTCAGCGGCTTGACTGTAAGACTTGTAAGGACAGAGGGAACAATGAATGGAGCCAAATACAGGCAAATTGTTGAGGAGATTGTGCTTCAGAGTGCAAAAGACCTCAGACTGCGGCAAACATTTACATTCCAACAGGACAATGACCCCAAGCATACAGCCAAAGCAACACTGGAATGGCTTCAGAACAAGAATGTGAAAGTCCTTGAGTGGCCCAGCCAAAGCCCAGACTTGAATCCCATTGATAATCTGTGGAAAGACTTGAAGATTGCAGTTCACCGACGCTTCCCAACCAACTTGACAGAGCTTGAGCAAATCTGTAAAGAATAATGGGAGAAACTCCCCAAATCATGATGTGCAAAGCTGATCCAGACATACCCAAGAAGACTCGAAGCTGCAATCGCCGCCAAAGGTGCTTATACAAAGTATTGCGTCAGGGGGTTAAATGTAAATTAGATATTTGTGTATTTCATTTTTAATTATTTTGTAAAAATTTTGAAATTAAAAAGAACAAGTCAGGAGACGACGATGGTTCATGAGTGAGTGGTATTCAATGACAAAGGTCAAAACCGACATTGAAAATATAAAAATAGGAATGTATTATCTGTTATGAGACAAGTTAGCTACACAATACCGAAAATTTGGTTCGTTTCCGACGACTTTGAAAATTTGACCTTTGTGACCTTGAAATGTCAAAACGAAGGTTACTGACCTTGAAATGAGATAGAAAATCATGTATAATCAGTTATGAGGTTAGTTAGCTACACCATACCGAAAATTCGGTTCGATTCCGACAACTTTGAAAATTTGACCTTTGTGACCTTGAAATGTCAAAACGAAGGTTACTGAACTTGAAATGTCAAAACGAAGGTTACTGACCTTGAAATGAGAGAAAGTAATGTATAATCAGTTATGAGGTTAGTTAGCTACACAATACCGAAAATTCGGTTCGATTCTGACAACTTTGAAAATTTGACCTTTGTGACCTTCCAAGGTCAAATGTCGAAGATTCTGAAATTTGTTGGAAAAGTTGTATTTCATGATGTATGTGATAATATAAGATCATGTACGACATGTCACCCTATCAGGATGCGAACAATGTAATAAAACCATCAAAAATCGACTTTTCTAAATTTTATGACCTTGTGACCTTGACCTTGGGGCGAAAATGAAAAATCGAGCTCCGTGGGGCTAGACACATGGCATTGGCCTAACCAAATACCGAAACCCCTGTCAGATTCCACCAAACCCCTCGTAGAGAAGATGTAGCTTGAACTCGATTACCCCCTAAAAAGACATCTTTTTCGGGCGTGGCTCCGCCCACAATGCGCGCGATACGCCCACTCTTGGCAGGACACAACTAGATCATGATATCAACCTCCCACCCAAGTTTCATCAATACCCGATGATATCATCGGGTAGTTATGCTGCGGCCAGACACACACCCATGACGAATATAGTGGTCACTGTGTTTGATAACTCGTGAACCAAAAATTCCACTTTGACATTATGGGGTATTTATATGTGTAGATCAGTGACAAAAAGCAAGTCTCAATTAAACCATTTTATATTCAGGCTGTAACACAACAAAATGTGAAAAAGTCAAGTGGGAGTGAACACTTCCTGAAGGCACTGTATGCACCAAGGTGTCTAAAATTTCTGAAATCAATCTATCTAAAAATAAAGTGCTCGACCTTTTCATGCCAGAAGTCCGAACTCACATTGCAACGTAAAATTATCTTTCAAATTTCCATAAGTGTGTTTGGGAAAGTGTACGCTGAACATTATATATGACTGAAAAAATAAGTGAGCTATCCCCGGCACCTTGATCAAGTTCCAGATTCCTGCGCTGACCTACACTGCGTCAGTGGTACAGCTGTACCCCTAGCAAATGATGCCACCTCCAACCATGTGCTGCTAAGAAAATAAGAAGAAGAAGATTCGCCTGTAATCTGAACTGTCGCTCGCTTATAAGATCCATAAACAGACATGATGAACTTCGATAAATTGGAATATTTATGCTTTCTTTGCATCCAAATTTGTCTCTTGTTTTCCAAAAAAATTTCATAGCTAAATACGTGAACAACTTTAACTCAAATTCCTGAAGTTTGCAGTTTTTGTGGTTATGTTGATTTGCTAAACCCACTTTAAGTCTGAAGATGTGGAAGCTTGTGTTAAATAGCTCATTGGACCACATTGGCGAATCACAAAAGCATCATTGGTGACCTTTTGCATCCCACACACATTTGCATGACTCAACACCACCTCATCGCCTCCTGCGTTATTACCTCCGGCACCAAAGGTGGATGGAGGTTGTTTTCACCCCTGTCTGTCTTGTTACTTGCCGGAAAAGATTCCGGCAAGTATGTTGATCTGTTCGTTTGTTACTTGCCGGAAAAGATTCCGGCAAGTATGTTGATCTGTTCGTTTGTTACTTGCCGGAAAAATTTTCCGGCAAGTATGTTGATCTGTTCGTTTGTTACTTGCCGGAAAAATTTTCCGGCAAGTATGTTGATCTGTTCGTTTGTTTGTCTGTTTGTCTGTTTGTCTGTTTGTCTGTCTGTCTGTCTGTTTGCAGCACTGCGTCTACACCGTTGCACGTAGAATCGCCAAACTTTGCACACATATTGGTCTTGCCCTGGAATAGACTGTGCCCAATTGATGACGTCATCGGTGACGTGGTTCGGCCGCCATCTTGGAAAAACCGAAAAACTTTGCACCTCTATATCTCCGAAAGTACTGAACAGAAAAAATTGAGACATGGCTCGTTGTAAAGAACTCTCCATGGGGAATAAAATACGTAAATGATGACGTCATCAGTCACGTGGTTCTGGCGCCATCTTGGAAAAACCGAAAAACGTTGCGCCACTATATCTCCAAAAGTGCTGAACAGAAAAAATTGAGACTTGGCTCATTGTAAAGAACTATCCATGGGGAATAAAATATGTTAATGATGACGTCATATGTCACGTGGTCGGCCGCCATCTTTGAAAAACGGCAAAAAATTTCACCACTATATCTCCAAAAGTGCTGAACAGAAAAAATTGAGACATGGCTCATTGTAAAGAACTCTCCATGGGGAATAAAATATGTTAATGATGACGTCATCAGTCACGTGGTCGGCCGCCATCTTGGAAAAACCGAAAAACTCTGCACCTCCACATCTCCAAAAGTCTTGAACAGAAAAAATTGAGGTATGGCTCATTGTAAAGAACTCTCCATGGGGAATAAAATATGTTAATGATGACGTCATCGGTCACGTGGTTCGGCCGCCATATTTGTCCTAAATGGCCGATAAAAAAGTACATTCCGGCAAGTCCTCGGTCTCTGACCGATTTTTCATTTGTCTGTTTGTCTGTTTGTCTGTTTGTCTGTCTGTCTGTCTGTTTGCAGCACTGCGTCTACACCGTTGCACGTAGAATCGCCAAACTTTGCACACATATTGGCCTTGCCCTGGAATAGACTGTGCCCAATTGATGACGTCATCGGTGACGTGGTTCGGCCGCCATCTTGGAAAAACCGAAAAACTTTGCACCTCTATATCTCCGAAAGTACTGAACAGAAAAAATTGAGACATGGCTCGTTGTAAAGAACTCTCCATGGGGAATAAAATACGTAAATGATGACGTCATCAGTCACGTGGTTCTGGCGCCATCTTGGAAAAACCGAAAAACGTTGCGCCACTATATCTCCAAAAGTGCTGAACAGAAAAAATTGAGACTTGGCTCATTGTAAAGAACTCTCCATGGGGAATAAAATATGTTAATGATGACGTCATATGTCACGTGGTCGGCCGCCATCTTTGAAAAACGGCAAAAAATTTCACCACTATATCTCCAAAAGTGCTGAACAGAAAAAATTGAGACATGGCTCATTGTAAAGAACTCTCCATGGGGAATAAAATATGTTAATGATGACGTCATCAGTCACGTGGTCGGCCGCCTTCTTGGAAAAACGGCAAAACTTTGTACCACGAAAGCTCCAAAAGTGCTGAACAGAAAAAATTGAGACATGGCTCATTGTGAAGAACTCTCCATGGGGAATAAAATATGTTAATGATGATGTCATATGTCACGTGGTCGGCCGCCATCTTGGAAAAACCGAAAAACGTTGCACCTCCATATCTCCGAAAGTGCTCAATAGAAAAAATTGAGACATGGCCCATTGTAAAGAACTCTCCATGGGGAATGAAATATGTTAATGATGATGTCATCAGTCACGTGGTTCGGCCGCCATCTTGGAAAAACCGAAAAACGTTGCAATTCCACATCTCCAAAAGTCCTGAATAGAAAAAATTGAGACATGGCTCATTGTAAACAACTCTCCACGGGGAATAAAATATGTTAATGATGACATCATCGGTCACGTGGTTCGGCCGCCATATTTGTCCTAAATGGCCAATAAAAAAGTACATTCCGGCAAGTCCTCGGTCTCTGACCGATTTTTCATTTGTCTGTTTGTCTGTTTGTCTGTTTGTCTGTTTGTCTGTTTGCAGCACTGCGTCTACACCGTTGCACGTAGAATCGCCAAACTTAGCACACATATTGGTCTTGCCCTCTAATATACTGTGCCCAAATGATGACGCCATCGGTCACGTGGTTCGGCCGCCATCTTGGAAAAACCGAAAAAATTTGCACCTCGATATCTCAAAGTGCTGAACAGAAAAAATTGAGACATGGCTCATTGTGAAGAACTCTCCATGGGGAATAAAAGATGTTAATGATGACGTCATCAGTCGCGTGGTTCGGCCGCCATCTTGGAAAAACCGAAAAAATTTGCACCTCCATATCTCCAAAAGTACTGAACCAAAAAAATTGAGACATGGCTCATTGTAAAGAACTCTCCATGGGGAATCAAATATGTTAATGATGACGTCATCAGTCACGTGGTTCGGCCGCCATCTTGGAAAAACTTTGCACCTCTATATCTCCGAAAGTGCTGAACAGAAAAAATTGAGACATGGCTCATTGTAAAGAACTCTCCATGGGGAATAAAATATGTAAATGATGATGTCATATGTCACGTGGTCGGCCGCCATCTTGGAAAAACGGCAAAAAATTTGCACCACTATATCTCCAAAAGTGCTGAACAGAAAAAATTGAGACATGGCTCATTGTAAAGAACTCTCCATGGGGAATAAAATTTGTTAATGATGACGTCATATGTCACGTGGTTCGGCCGCCATCTTGGAAAAACCGAAAAACCTAACACCTCCATATCTCTGAAAGTGCTGAATAGAAAAAATTGAGACATGACTCATTGTAAAGAACTCTCCATGGGGAATACAATATGTTAATAATGACGTCATCGGTCACGTGGTTTAGCCGCCATCTTGGAAAAACCTAGCACCTCCATATCTCCGAAAGTGCTGAATAGAAAAAATTGAGACATGGCTCATTGTAATGAACTCTCCATGGGGAATAAAATATGTTAATAATGACGTCATCGGTCACGTGGGTTAGCCGCCATCTTGGAAAAACCTAGCACCTCCATATCTCCGAAAGTGCTGAATAGAAAAAATTGAGACATGACTCATTGTAAAGAACTCTCCATGGGGAATAATATATGTTAATGATGACGTCATCGGTCACATGGTTCGGCCGCCATATTTGGCCTAAATGGCCGATAAAAAAGTACATTCCGGCAAGTCCTCGGTCTCTGACCGATTTTTCATTTGTCTGTTTGTCTGTTTGTCTGTTTGTCTGTTTGCCTGTTTGCAGCACTACGTCTACACCGTTGCACGTAGAATCACCAAACTTTGCACACGTATTTGTCTTGCCCTCTAATATACTGTGCCCAAATGATGACGTCATCGGTCACGTGGTTCGGCCGCCATCTTGGAAAAACCGAAATATTTTGCACCTCCATATCTCCAAAAGTCCTGAACAGAAAAAATTGAGACATGGCTCATTGTAAAGAACTCTCCATGGGGAATAAAATCTGTTAATGATGACGTCATCAGTCACGTGGTCGGCCGCCATCTTGGAAAAACGGCAAAACTTTTCACCACGATATCTCCAAAAGTGCTGAACAGAAAAAATTGAGACATGGCTCATTGTAAAGAACGCTCCATGGGGAATAAAATATGTTAATGATGACGTCATATGTCACGTGGTCGGCCGCCATCTTGGAAAAACGGCAAAACTTTGCACCACTATATCTCCAAAAGTGCTGAACAGAAAAAATTGAGACATTGCTCATTGTAAAGAACTCTCCATGGGGAATAAAATATGTTAATGATGACGTCATATGTCACGTGGTTCGGCCGCCATCTTGGAAAAACCGAAAAATTTTGCACCTCCATTTCTCTGAAAGTGCTGAATAGAAAAAATTGAGACATGGCTCATTGTAAAGAACTCTCCATGGGCAATAAAATATGTTAATGATGATGCCATCGGTCACGTGGTTCGGCCGCCATCTTGGAAAAACGGGAAAACTTTGCACCACTATATCTCCAAAAGTGCAGAGTGGAAAAAATTGAGACATGGCTCATTGTAAAGAACTCTCCATGGGGAATAAAATATGTTAATGATGACGTCATCGGTCACGTGGTTCGGCCGCCATATTTGTCCTAAATGGCCGATAAAAAAGTACATTCCGGCAAGTCCTCGGTCTCTGACCGATTTTTCATCTGTTTGTCTGTCCGTTTGTGAACAAAATATCTCAAAAAGTTGTGGACGGATTCGGACGAAATTTGACAGAGATGTAGCGTAAGTGACAAGGACGAAATGCTTAGATTTTGGTGAAGATCCGGATTCGGATCCGGCTATTAGAATTTTTTGAGTGATTCTTCACCATTGGAAGATGGGGACAAAAACGATACATAGCGGGATATCTCAAAAAGTTGTTGATGGATTTGGACGAAAATTGTTGGACAGGTTGGGTGTGTAACAAGGAAGAAACGCTTCAATTTTGGTGAAGATGCGGATCCAGCTAGTAGAATTTTTCAAATGATTATTCACCATTGTGTGATATGGCCAACCAGGTGGAGGTATGCTCTCTCCTTTGTGCCGTTCTAGTTCGACAATGTCTCCATTTATTTCCTCAAGGGCTACATTAGCATTTTTTTTTGTATACAAGATCGAGGCTCGTGAAAGAGCTAACATTAATCACACAAAAAGTCAAACCGACACATAAAACACAAAAAATAAGGGGAGCGGTAGACAAGATGGGGAGAGAGGGGGAAGGACACAAACACAACATTTGAGAGCAGGGACATCGGGAGAAATGTGGGAGGGGGAGGGCTTGGGGGGAGGCGGGAGAGGTATAAAACATATGGACACTGCAAGGGCTTCCAGGAAAGAAGATGGAATTTCAAAAAAGTGTATCTGGGGTGAATTAGCGGGGGTAGAAAAGATCAAGGTTTTGGATGGGGGAAGATAAGAGATGGTGGTGAACAGCTGTTTTAAAGACCTGGAGGGTGGAGTGGGATTGAAGAGAGTGAGGGAGTTTGTTCCAGAGGCGGGAGAAAAGAGGAATGAAGGAGTGAAGGTGAGCAGAGAGTCTTGATTTTGGCAGTTTAACCATAAGAGGGTTGCAGGCAGATCTTGTGCGACCTGTAGGAATATTTGCGGGACAGAGCACAGAGAGAGCTGGGGGGGGCAAGGCCAGAGAGGAGTCGGTAGAAGACAGAAAGACCACCAACCTGCCTGCGGTGAGTGAGTGAAAGGCCCTCAGAGTTAGCTTCATCGCAGCAGATTCCAATGATTCTGAATAAACAACTTATTTATAACGCCATCCACACGAGGCTGGACTGAATCTGCACTCAGTGACTTTCACCTTGGATAGCACAATCATGACCATCTGTCCTCCCCTGTAAACAGACTTGCTTGTCATCCTAAATGATATAAACATCCTTACTTTAAGTTGTTTATTAGCTTATAGATTCACTTGGTTTATTAACTAGGTTGATCCATTCAACTTTTTCCCAATTTCATGCTCTTCAACTTTTTTCCATGCTCTTCAACTCTCCTTGCCTTATTTTTCTCAAATTATTAGCAAAACTTTCTTTTTACACCATGTGAAATGGTAACATTAGTACAAAGCAATTATATATTGTTTGGTCATATAATGCGAAGTAAGAGTGTCCAGGAGAGGGTGCAAGCCCTTTTCCACTGTCCCAGTTGGACCTGGCCATTCCGAGCCCTCTTGGGTAAGGGGCTTAGCTTGGACCACCTGACCAGAGTGTTTCCCTGGGCCAAATGTCAATCCACTTCTGACTCCTCTAAAGGTTAAAGACAAGAAACCAATGGGATCAAAAGGAGACTCGTCCATATTGTGATGCCACTGGAAAGCACAATATTTGTTTTTTTAAATATTAACATTGGAGGAGAAAGCCCCATCTTTTAATGAAGCAGCATAATTTCGCATAATGACACATTAGCATAATTTTGCATAATTTAATGAAGCAGCATAATTTAGCATAATTTAATGAAGCAGCATAATTTAGCATAATTTAATGAAGCAGCATAATTTAGCATAATTTAATGAAGCAGCATAATTTAGCATAATTGAATGAAGCAGCATAATTTAGCATAATTTAATGAAGCAGCATAATTTAGCATAATTTAATGAAGCAGCATAATTTAGCATAATTTAATGAAGCAGCATAATTTAGCATAATTTAATGAAGCAGCATAATTTAGCATAATTTAATGAAGCAGCATAATTTAGCATAATTTAATGAAGCAGCATAATTTAGCATAATTTAATGAAGCAGCATAATTTAGCATAATTTAATGAAGCAGCATAATTTAGCATAATTTAATGAAGCAGCATAATTTAGCATAATTTAATGAAGCAGCATAATTTAGCATAATTTAATGAAGCAGCATAATTTAGCATAATTTAATGAAGCAGCATAATTTAGCATAATTTAATGAAGCAGCATAATTTAGTGAAGCAGCATAATTTAGCATAATTTAATGAAGCAGCATAATTTAGCATAATTTAATGAAGCAGCATAATTTAGCATAATTTAATGAAGCAGCATAATTTAGTGAAGCAGCATAATTTCGCATAATGACACATTAGCATAATTTAATGAAGCAGCATAATTTAGTGAAGCAGCATAATTTCGCATAATGACACATTAGCATAATTTTTGCTCATGCCTTATTCACAAATATAATTTTTTTTGGGAAATAGAGTTTTTTTTGTCGACAATTTGCTCAAAATACTGCATTTAATGGAATGAGCTTGTCGGTAAAGCACAACGCCAACTAACTATGTTTGAGCTTGTGTGACCTATATTTAAATGCCGCACATCATTGCATGGGGTTTCCAGATATCAGTGAACCTAAGGGGGATGTTTGATATTTCAAACTGGAAAAGAGACTCTGGTTGAGCCATACTACTGGCCCATGATGCGAAACACGGATTGGCCTTGACCATGCAGGCCGGGCCATAGTGGAAAAGCAACAATAGTAAATGTAAACGTTTTTGATGCTCACATCCTTTCAACTTATGCAGATTATTTCCCAATATAACATGAAGTACGCCATTTCCCCTCATATTGTGTCCTACTAATCAGAATTTTTGCTGACAATTTCCGGCCAGTCTTTGGACATGTCACCTTTACGAGCTCGCACTCTTGGTTGAAAGATTGAATTTTTCATAATCCAGTATGGGATGCAAATGAAGCCATTAAAATATCCATTGAAGGGCAGCATGCTTCACGATGCGCTGTCCTGATATTGCACACGATTGTATATCAGCATGGAAGCAATTGGATCCGATTCCCTGAGGATTTGAGCCTTCAATGAGGCAAGAAGGGTGTGGGTCCACAGCTTGCCTTTGATTTCTTTGACATTGTAGCTTGCCTGAATTCTCACTGGAAGGAGTAAGGTAAAACTAGTTGGTTTTTTTTAGTATAAGGGAAGGATGTACTATATATTACGAATGTTAAATCCTTGTCTCACATAATAATATCCGTTCTCTCTGACTGCTTATTTATTACTAGCAGAAGTACCCGGCATTGCCGGGCGGGGGAGGGGAGGGGAACGGGGGGGTGGGGCGAGTGGGGGGAGGGGGGTCGGGCAGCTTCTTCTCGGTGGTCACCCATTAAATAGATTTGTAAAAATTTCGGTTGCTCACCTGGTTGAGGGTGGATAGAGCCAATGAGGTGGTATACCTGGCCTTGCACCTTGAATGTAGGCATGAATCCTTGCTCAGTGACGACGCGATCTGCTCCAAACGAAGTCATTTGGAACGAAGAGTTGTAATTACGGATTTCCTTCAGGAAGTGTCTGGATTGAGTCGTAGTTGATTGAAGTAGTTCTTTCAAAGGTTCCGGTGGAGATTGGAGAGAAGGAAAAGGACATTGCCTCCCCTGCAACACATTCCTGGTGTTTCTCCCTTCCATTTCAAGGCATGGCAAAACTGACAGGTGAACGACATGGAGCCAATATCAACGTTTGAGGAGTAGTCAGTGTTCGGATTGTAACTGAATCACAAGCTGAATCAGTAACTGAATCAGAAAAAAACCTATGTGGTGTGAATGGCAATGTTCCTCGCTGAAATGTGAAAAAACGCAATCACTTTTCGCTCTGAAATACGTGCGAACGCATAACTGAGTTAATGGCAGCAAGGAACATCACGTGATCGCTCTGAGCGAATCAGCGCGCTGCTCTGCCACCGGTCAGATATTATTCCTTGCTGAAATGCGCTGAGGTAAAAATATGGTAAAAAAATATTATGAAATAAATTTTTAGGTCGGCCATGTTCTTCCCAGGCTCAATGGCCATGTCTGTGCCAAATATCAAGTACGTGAGCCTCTCCGTTTAGGAGTCTATCGGTAACATTACACACACACACACACACAAACTGTGTTTTATATATATATAGATTGTACCAGCAGAGCTAGCTACCCCACACTGATTAGAACGCACTGTAGTCTGGTGTACAGTGCATTTTCAAATCAATGATGTTCTCATACGTCTTACGATGTTCTTACGAATACATAATTCTTACGAATAATTAAGACGAATATACGAATAATTATTAATTATGAATTATTACGGTAACACGAATAATTATTAATGATGAATTATTAATATTAATTAGAATAATTATTAATACGAATAATTAATTAAGAAGATGTTCTTACGAATAATTATTCTTACGAATACGATGTTCTCATAAATCATAAATCGCCCGTGCTTGAAATTGACCTGAAATTAATTATGACAACACATGAAGGAAGTCAGCAGTCGTTTTTGCTAGGGAATTCTGCAATTACTCTATGAAGGAATCAATTATTCTTTCCATTTTTAAAATGTAGTATTTTACTCCCGCTAGGGAGTAATGCATTCGATCGTGTGTGTGTGTGTGTGCGTGTGTGTGTGTTTGTGAACAAGATATCTGGAAAAGTTCTGAACGGATTTGGATGAAAGTTGGTGGGATGATTGCCCTTGGGATAAGGAAGAATTGATTAGTTTTTGGTGAAACTCAGGATATTATTCCGGATCCAGAATTTTTTGAAGGATTTTTTTACCATTGGAAGATGGGGCTCGTTTTTTTTAAACATTATCTTCTATATATTCTATATTTAACATTGTGATATGAAAATAGTTTTCATATTTGTTGTAAATGTAGTTTAAACTCGTGGTTATGGGTTAGAGCAGTGTATTTTGTTAGCAGCGTCGTCTTCAAGGTTGTTGTTTTTTTTCTAATAAAGTCATATTCTGTCATTTTAAAACCACCAAAGTGTGTATTCGGTTTCCCCGTTTCATAAAATGTATCGTTTAATACGTATAATGCTTTAAAACTGTTTTTTTTGTTTTTTTTTAAACCTCAGAAGAGATATCAACATTTTGATTTACCTCAGCGAATGTCAATCGTGGTGTCAGTATTTGATGAACTTATAAAGACTTAGGTGACTTATAAGTGTGACAAGCATGTGCACGGGATTCTTCCCAGAAGAATGAGTGGTCGCATTAGCTTGTACGACTTAAAATGAGCGAGTTTTGTTTTGACGTTTGGGCCAGTTTTACATGTTGTATCCCTAAGGAATGAAACGCCGTTTTTGCCTGGCTTACAATTTTATTTGAAGTCACACATGCCTCAAAATACACTCACTTATATATAATTGAACGCTGAATCCGAAAATGTAAGTGAAATTGCCTTGTTTTTTTTAAACATTATCTTCTATATATTCTATATATATATATCTGTGCAGTGTCTGTCTTGTGTTGTCTTGTCTTGTGTTATCACTGAACTACTCCCTCAAACGTTTGTGAAATCGTACTATTCCAACTTGACCCACGGTGGGAGTATGCGCTCTACTGAGTGGCGTTCGAGTCATTCCATGCTTTATTCACCAAATATATAATAAATCTGGCTGAACTTGTCAGTTCATGAGTCTCCTTAAAAATAACATACATGATGGTGGATGTTAAAAATGACCTTCATCATCATACTATTCCATATTGTATTAGTTTTGTGGTCGGTGGCTCGATCAGCATTAGGATCGGCCCAGATTTTTTGGGGAACTGGCTGTCCAGACCTGTTGTTCGACTGAAAACCTTGCTCTCAGCAACCGTGGAAATCGAACTCACACCACTGAGCACACCTTGTAAATCTTCACAAAGCTACGTCCGTCCTTTGATGTTGTCAGCTCCTGACAATATGAAAGACAATTATTTGCAGTGCCATGGAGTATGGCTTTTCTACTTTGCCTGGTGTCGTTGCATCTAATCTTGGTGCACAGGAGATAGTGAAATCTAAGGCCTTGAGGGTACTTGATACCTCTCGGAAGTTGACTGAAGGTCAGGGAACATGTTCCACTAACATGCAATTTTCTCTCTAAAATATTTTCGGATTAACATCAGTTTTTTCACTTTGATGTCCTTAGTAATAATTTATTTAACTGGTTGGTTAATTGATTATGCGATAGTTGTGTTAGAACATGGTAATGCGAGTTCATTAATTGTGTAAAGTACATTTTCTGGATAATTTGTGTTCTTCATACGTTTTCTTTGGTGATTGGTGACCAATAAACTCCAATACATTCAGAACTCCGCTGCCCGTCTACTCACCCATTCCCGGACCCGTGACCACATCACCCCCGTCCTTTACAAGCTTCACTGGCTCCCCGTCCCCCAGAGAATCCAGTACAAAATCCTCCTCTTGACCTACAAAGCCCTCCATAACCTGGCCCCATCCTACCTGACTGACCTCCTCTCCAGACACACTCCCACCCGCGACCTCCGCTCTGCTGGTGCCAACCTCCTGTCCCCCCCCCCCCCCCCCCCATCCGGACCAAATTCAGATCCTGGGGGGACAGGGCCTTCTCCATCGCTGCTCCCACCCTCTGGAACTCACTACCTCACACCATCAGAGACTCCTCCTCACTCACCACATTCAAAACATCACTCAAGACCCACCTGTTCAACACTGCATTCAACATTCAACCCACAGCATTTAACCCCTGACTATCTCTTCTCCTTCTCCTTCCTTTTGCTTTGATTATTTACCTATTGATTTTTGTCTCTTTGTACTTGTTTTTTGTACTCTGTCAAAGCGTCTTTGGGCTTCTTGAAAAGCGCTATATAAAATAAATGTATTATTATTATTATTATTATTATTATTGCTTTTCATACATTTTTGTGGTAGACTGAAGAAGCTTCTTATACTTAGTATTGGTGTAATGATCATACTGCTGGATCCTTTGTGCAGTCCATTCAGAACCTATTCACACCCCTTGACTTTTTTCACATATTGTTGTGTCACACAGTTGCAGCCTGAATTTAAAATGGATTAACTTGAGATTTTTTTTGTCACTGATCTACACATAATACCTCATAATGACAAAGTGGAATTTTTAAAAAGACATTTTTACAACATAACATTTACATACATACATACAACATTTACATACATACATACATTTACATACATACAACATTTAATTATTAATAATAATTAAATACAGAAATATCTAATTAACATAAGTATTCAACCCCCTGAGTCAATACTTCATAGAAGTGCCTTTGGCAACGATTACACCTTCGAGTCTTCTTGGGTATGTCTGTATCAGCTTTGCACATCTGTATTTGGGAAGTTCTCCTATTCTTGTTGTTATAGTTTCTACTACACACTTTTTGCATTGATTCCTCGTCACACCATCCGTCTTGGTCATTCATTCTTTCCTGCATGTTCTGTCTCTGCTCTTTCACTCTCTTCCTTATTTCTTCACCTTCTGCCCTTGTACACCTTCACTTTCGTATTCCCGCATCTAATATATCTATAGCTGGACCCTTGATATCTCCAGAGACCTTGATATTCCTGTGTCCACCATACGCAATGTTATCAGGAAGTTTAAGGCCCATGGCACTGTAGCTAACATCCCTGTACATAGCCGCAAGAGAAAACCTAATCGAAGATTGCAGGGAAGGATTGCTCGAATGGTGGAGAAAGCACCTCGATCAACTGCCAAACAGATTCAAGCTGACCTTCAGACACAAGGTACGACAGCTTCAACTCACACTATCCGTCACCAACTCAATGAAAGGGGGTTCTGTGGTAGGAGACCCAGGAGGACCCCACTGCTGAGAGAGAGACAGAAGAAAGCCCGACTGGAGTTTGCCAAAACACACCTGAACAGGTCAAACTCCTTCTGGGAGAATGTCTTGTGGACAGATGAGACCAAATTCGAGCTTTTTGGAAAAGCACATCATCTCTCTGTTTACAGAAAACAAAATGAAGCCTTCAAAGAAAAGAACAGCTTCCCTACAGTCAAACATGGAGGAGGTTCAGTGATGTTTTGGGGTTGCTGTGCTGCCTCTGGCACTGGGTGACTTGAATGTGTGCATGGCATCATGAAATCAGGAGATTACCAAGGCATTTTGGAGCGCAATGTTCAACCTAGTGTCAGAAAGCTGGGTCTCCGTCGAAGGTCACGCATCTTGCAGCATGACAATGACCACAAACACACTTCAAAAAGTACCCAGGAATGGTTCAAGACAAAACGCTGGACTGTTCTGAAGTGGCCAGCAATGATTCCAGATCTAAATCCCATTGAACACCTGTGGGGAGATCTGAAAACAGCAGTTGGGAGAAGGCACTTTTCAAATCTGGGAGAACTGGAGCAGTTTGCACAAGAAGAGTGGGCCAAACTGCCAGTAGAGAGGTGTAGGAAGCTCATTCATGGCTATAGGAAGCGCTTCACTGCAGTTATTTTGTCCAAAGGCTGTGCTCCCAAATATGTAGTCTAGGGTGCCAATAGTTTTGGCAATGCCATTTCTTTTTATTTTCTGATTTAAAAAGATATATTAAGTTCTGAATCAAAAATAAAGGTTCCGTAATATTAACATTGAAATAAAGAATTGTGGAGATCAAATACTTTTGTCAATTCCATCTTATTTTTCGAGAATATTGTGAGTTATTTGATAAAAGTGCAAGGGTGCCAATATTTTTGGCCACGACTGTAAAATGTGCTTCATTGAGAAAGTCAGGCCGTTGCTCTTTATCACATTTTATGGGTCTTGTATGGTTGTTGTTGCATGTTGAAAATGTATTTTGTCAATTGATCTTTACTCTCAGGTAAAGAGACCCTTCTGTCTCAGTTAAAGAGATCCTAAAACTCTCATTTTATGATTTTACCAATCACTGTCTATTCTGCTGAAAAACCCTTCTGTACTTAGTTTGTCTATAACCTTCATTATCTGAAACATCTTCATCATATGTCCTTATAACCACCTCCTATATAATATTTAACGCCTTGTCTCCTTCAGCCACCCATCATAGCTGAGACAAGATAGATACTCCATAAATCTTGTCGTCTTGCGCTGAACTCTCTATATTGCATATATGTCCTTCCTGAGTTTTGGTGACAATAACTGCACACACTACTCTAGATGGCGCCTCACTAAATTCCTATATTGTTAAAACCACTTATTTTTATTTATAACTAGACGACCCATGACCCGTTGGGTCAGTCAGTTTGAATTGATATGAGAATAGAACTAAAGCGAACGCTGGACATCATCAGGGAGATGATTTGGGCCAGCAAGCCATAAGGCTCACCTCTCCAGCGTTCTAAATCACTTATCTGTGACACGTGATTTCGGCCCTTATCTCCGATCACGTTTTTTTTTTAGTTTTTTTTTTTTAGAAAAAACACGCGACCCGTGGACGACCACGATTTTGTTGTCAGAGGACACTTCTGATGACGATGTTCTTTGTCGACGATCCTCCATTTACATAAACTCGCACGTTCTCTTTCCTCTTCCCTCGACTGAGCGCCACATACAGCTGACCATGCTGGAAGACCGGTTTCTCCAGGTAGACCAGCACATTCTCCATAGTTTGCCCTTGCGCCTTATGGATCGTCATTGCGAAGCAGGATTGTATGGGGAACTGGCAGCGCTGCAAAGGGATATCCTCAGCTTCCGACAGATTTAGTCGGATCCGAGGGAGCATTACAGTTTCGCCTTCAAACGTTGAACTTATGATCATCGCAACTATAATATTTCGAAGCATGTCCTCAACAATCATGCGCGTCCCATTGCAAAGTTTCGGAGGGTCCAAGTTCCGCATCAAAATGATAGGGGATCCTTTTTTGAGCTCGAGGTTGTGCGGCGGCAATCCCGAGACTTCAACGGAATCTAGGAATTCCGTTGGGAAGTGCGTCGCATCAGTACCCTCAGTCACACTGTTGAACGCAGCATACTCCTTGCTAGCACCAGGGAACCTTGTGATGCATCTTGAATTGATGTTTCACATCATATCGTTGAGGGGCACTAATATAGACCTTGCTGAAAAAACCTCCATCGGATTGGCGAATGATGGATATATGGTATCGATGCACTCATCGAGCCCACTCGCTGTCAGCAGTATATCCTCTGGCAAATCTATCTCATCATCCGCATTTTTCTCGATTCTATCCTCGCCGATGTCGAGCAAAAATCTTGAAAACTGCCCACTTCCGTCGGTCAGTCGCATATTAGTTCTCAAGTGAAACATTCCAAAGCTCTGCCATAAGTAGGACTTCTTTATGCACGCATTCTCAACGTCAGCATCACACCCTCTTTTCACCACAGGCAGAAGTTGACGGAAATCACCACAGCATATCGTCAAGATCCCTCCAAAAGGCTCGTCTTTGTCACATACATCACGCAACGTGCGATCCACAGCCTCGAAACTCTCTCTCCTGATCATAGGACACTCATCCCACACGATGAGTTTTGTACTTCGAAAGAGGTCTGCGATAGTGGAATTTTTATCGATGTTGCATACGCCATCTTCCCTCGGTGTCAGAGGGATTTGGAACCTTGAGTGCGCTGTTCTTCCACCAGGCATGAGGGTAGCAGCTATGCCAGATGAGGCCACCGCAAGGGCAACTTCTCCACTCGCTCTCACTTTAGAGAGAATCAGGTTAATAAGAAACGTCTTCCCTGTGCCTCCAGGCGCGTCAATGAAAATCATTGATGACTGATTCGTGCGGATGCAACCGCACGCAAAGTCATAGACAACTCTCTGCTCATCATTGAGCAGAAGCTGCCTTTCGTCTATGATTCGCTGTTGTTCCTCCGTGTCGTATTGGAGTTCTCTCAGTAGGTGAATGTTGGCAATCCCTTCATGACGAAGAACAGTCATTGGAGTCGGCAAGTGAAAATGTGCAACAGTTCTGTTCAACAATTGCAGTTTCTGCTGCAAATACGATAGAGCCAAGTCATGATGGCGCTCGTTGATGGCAATATTGGGATCATTTGCAGATCGTCGATGAGCTAGAAGATAATCTTCAGCCATAGCGTCCTTGAAACGTTCCCATAGATCCAATGGATTGTCGACTTCACTTTGTGTGAGGAGCACAACGAACAAATCCCTCATGGGTCTGGGAAGGCGTGTCCTCTCAGCATCCTCCAGAGTCTCACGCCAGACAGCGTCTCCTTGCAGCAAACCCATTTCTCTGCAAGCGTCTTTGAATGTGGGTAGAATGACATTATCACACGTTCTCAGGACTTCGAACGAAGTTGGCCCTCTCACATGGTGGAGGAGTAGTCGGAAATAGTACAGGTCACCAGTACGCGGCGAAACAGTGTAAACTCGTCCCAATATGTCATCCTCAAACATTCCAGGGTTGCCCTCCACCGGTCTGCCCTGTTTTCTTCGTTGCCATCTCTTCTTGGTCCATGTATAGAATCTCGGAACATCCACGTACAACAGTGTCTTAGCGAAATGGTCACGTCTGCAAAGATCCATAAACTCTGTCAACGTGGTTTTGGCCATATTGGGATTATTTCTTTGTTCACGAACGTTCCCAGCAAAAAATACCTGTTGTTCATTTGGCAGATGTACTCCTAAACGGATAACGGCCGGCTTCCTGTCATGGACTGAGAATCCAAGAATGGAGGCAACAGCCTCTGAAGGTCCAATGTATCTACCCGTCAAGTACTCCGTTATCTCATCGTTTGTGCGCAGTGCATACGTAGCTTGATCGCTACCTTTCATGGCATACTTAATAACATACTTGATCGACTTTATAGAGCAGCATATTTCAACGTTGATGTGGCAATCAAACGTTTTCAGGAGATAGAGATTATGGGGAACAACCCACTGATTTGTAACAGGTCGTCGTTGCCTCCCTTCTTGGTGCCCTTCAAATCCTCCCATTTCTGGGGATCTTCTTCTATATATGGGGTACGAATCGTCTCCGCACCGTGTGTACGGAGCATATGACCGCGGGTATCTGTGTCTGCATGCCCCATTCTTCCAGCATCCAGTTGCTGTGGAACAATATGGACCATGGATCATGTGCTTCAACACCAGTCTGTGTCCCTCTGGATCTTCATCGGGATCTGGTATTTCAGCTTGTACAAATCGATCATAGTCTTGTGGTCTCGGCTTTGAAGCTTCATCAAGCCACAGCAAACAGTGTATGTGAGGGAGACCTCGCTTTTGGTACTCCACACACACAACGTGAGCGATACAGTTCCCGAAGAAGCCTTCTGATCCAGTGAGGTATTTAATGAACACCGTTTTCTTCAACTCGAACACTCTCGCAATGAGATCCGGTCTGTCGTTCTCACTTTGGTGAGGAAACAGGTTATTGGAGATTTCAGGCCACTTTGGATTACACGTCATAGTGATGAAGTAGGTCGCGTTACCATATTTTCTTACGTACATCATGGCATCTTGACATCGCTCCATCATATACCTCGGCCCCCCTACAAATGTCGATGACAGTAGTACGCGGCGTCCGATGTTGGACAAATCGTCATTGTCATTGAGAGCATCAGTGAAGCCACTGTATGTAGCAGACCTCAGCGATGCCTGGTTCAGTCTTATAAACGCCAATCTTGTGCCTTCCATTTTGGCTGCCATATCAACAAGATACTGCTGGAACAGACGCCCCCCTCTGAGGAGGTAGTTGAACTCATCCTCGTGGTTCATTATTCGGTAGGAGTAGTATTTCATGGCAGTCAATCTCCTGCCATTGGTCATGTTCATTTCGGGCTGCCATCCGTCATCTCCGAATGGGAAGAAGAGAACATACTGGAGTGCGTCGTAAGAACGGTGCAACTCAGAAATACTTTGCAGCGCTCCTCCTCTTGCTTTCAATACAATGTGACGCGCTGTAGCTTGAGGATCGACAGTATTCTTCACAACGACACCCACTTCATCAGCGATTTGACCATTGAACCTCCTCTCATGTTCACCAGCTGGTCTCCTGTTGGGATCAATAAGAACGAACGCCTCTGGCAAATTGCCTATTTCCTCGCGTGCCTTGCGGAACGAGTGAACGTAAGGATTCACTTGTCTCAGCACGGTCTCTAATGCTCCAACTACATCACGGTGAATACCAGCATTGGTGAGTATCCGCATCCTCAACTGTACGCTGTCATGTGGATCTAAGAAATAAATTTGGAGGAATTTCGGTTGTTCATCCGCATTTGGCAAGAAGGAACCGATACGATGATGTATTTGACCCTGAATTATGACCGATGGGCTCCATGCACCATGCCGAGGAGAAACTTGGCTTCCTCCAAATGATGTCATTTGAAATAGACAGTTGTATTGTCTGATGTTCCTGCGGAATTCGTTCGCTGTGGGTCCATTGCCGATAAACAGATTGTGTAATTGATGGGGTAAAGGTCCCAGATTTCCCAAGGACACCTTTCCATTCGTGCAGCAAAAATGAGCTGTTTCACCTTGGAAAAGAAGCGCTCTACAATGTGGACAAATCTTGTCCATCGCACCGACGTCAGCAGAAGTGAAATTTCTTGCATTCTGCGCATTTCTCTGCCTTGTCTCAAGAACTTCCCTTATCCTATCTCTTTCTCGCTGCTCCTGAAGACGCTGTGCCGTCTCCTCTGCAGATTCCGCATCTCTCCTCATACGATCTCTTTCTTGCTGCTCTTGATGGCGCTGTGACGTCTCCTCTGCAGATTCCGCATCCCTTCGCAAGCTGACTCTCTCTCGTTCCTCCTGAAGACGCTGCGCTCTCACCTCCTCCATCTCAGCACTCCTTCTCATCCTTGCCCTTTGTCTTTGCAGCTGAAGGCGCTGTGACCTTTGCTCAGGCGTTTCAGCATGTCGTCTCTTCCTTTGGCTTTCTCGTTGCTGCTGAAGACGTCGTGATCTCCCATCGTCTGTTTCAGCGCCCCTCGGAGATACTGCTTCCGCACGAGAACTTGAAGGAATGTTGCTATTCGCGTCCATAGACGTGAGGTGTGATTCGTTGTCCGCGTCCGTAGCGCCGTCGGAGGGTTGATACGACATTCTTCCTGCAAATAGTATTGTTTTTGTGCTATCGTTTTGCCGATCACCAAATGACAAATAAATTACATTGTGACAATTAAAGATTTCAAATAAACCTATTTAAAGTGTATGCGCATATAAATAATAAAAAAAATCGAAGAAATATCTCTCGGTAATTTCCTGAAACATTTTACTTCCGGGTAATAATGTTGAATGAAATAACGAAGATATATATACTGTATGCCTGTTATTTTAGGCGGTGTATTTTCGTATATCAACGTGGCGCGATTTTTAAAATATATCTCTGCAATTTCCCGTGTGTGCGTGAATGTTCTCAATTATTTCTTTTACCGAGTCTAAAACCATCGATAAAAATGAAATCAGATGGAAGCGGTAATAATAAAAAAAATCGAAGAAATATCTCTCGGTAATTTCCTGAAACATATTTTTGCCGATCATCAAATGACAAATAAATTACATTGTGAAAATTAAAGATTTCAAATAAACCTATTTAAAGTGTATGCGCATATAAATAATAAAAAAAATCGAAGAAATATCTCTCGGTAATTTCCTGAAACATATTTTACTTCCGGGTAATAATGTTGAATGAAATAACGAAGATATATACTGTATGCCTGTTATTTTAGGCGGTGTATTTTCGTATATCAACGTGGCGCGATTTTCTTCCCGTTTTTTTTCAACCGAGTCTAAAACTATGTTAGCGACTGTGAAAAATGAAACGATATATCGAATTTGATTTGAAATAAAGCTGAGAGAGAGAGCAAGACACCACGGGCCTACAAAACAGGCCTCAAAGCTATGCGAGTTAATAAAATGGTGGATATTACTACTCTCTCAAAGGGGTAAGCCACGCCCCCGGACCGATCGAATGTTACACACAAACACGCAAGATTTCAATTTTATAATTATATAGATTGATCCCCCTAGGAATACATCCTAAAACCCTGTTTGTGTTATACCCATATCTTCCTGGCATCATCCTGTCTGTTTACTCCCCGATATCTATTACCACCCCAGATCCTTCTCCTGTGTGACACGGCTCCTTAATTGCCCCATGCATTATATGTAATCTCTATTGTAATTACTCTTACCCATCCCCAGAACCTTATATTTGTTCAGAGTAAACTGCATCTGCCAATCTTTTGTTGCCCAATCTATGAAAGTATCGAGACTTTCCTGAATCACCCTCCCACCCTTCCCCTCTCCTCCTACACCCTTCCTCTCTGCTAACTACCTTATCTCCAATCTCAGTCTCATGTGAAAATTTGGAAATCCTATTTGTCACCCTACTTTCCAAATCATTGATGTACATTATGAATACAAATGGGGCTAGTACTGATCCCTAAGGTACCCCACCACTTACATTCCTCCATCCAAACATCCTTCCACTCACAGACACCCTTTGTTTTTTTTGTTTTTTTTATCACTAATCCAGTTATCTACCTGACCAGCCACTTCACAAGCCCTCACCATCGCTAACAACCTCCTTTGTGGTACCTTATCAAATGCCTTCCTAAAGTCTAGATTTACTATGTCCACTGCCATTCCCTCATCCACACAATCAGAAACTGCTTCTTAGAACTCCAAAAGATTTGTTAGACAAGACTGACATTTGGTAAACCCATGATGACTGACTTTAATTAATTTGTAATTATTTAAATGGTTCCTCATCTGGTCCCTAATTGGTGTCTCCAACACTTTCCCACAACTGAAATCAAACTAACAGGTCCATC